>NC_057345.1:199936912-200241695 GCF_016509475.1 Prionailurus bengalensis
TCCCTTCAAAATGAGAAAATAAAATCTTAGCAAACCAATTTTACCATTTGTTCTGATCACAAAATCTAAGCACTTATTCATTCACCCATGATTCATTCAACAAATATTTGTCCCTTTTATCAGAAAGCAAGAGCTTTTCCAGAATTTATCGGCAATTTAAGTTCACATCTCATTGGCCAGATATGAGCAGTAGGCCTCCCCTAGCTGTAAGGGAAACTGGGAAAGCGGTTCTTCCATCCTCTGTAGCAGAAGGCAGCAAGAAAGAAGGTGGGGAATTGTCATGTAAACAACCATGTCTACCATAATAAATAATGGAAAGAACCCCAGGTTAAGAAAAATCTACCCAATCAAATCTTAATTCTTACAGATTACTCTTGTAATTCCATATCTTTTAACCTTGCCCATTTTCCTGCTGCACAGAGGGGGAAAAATGTAATAAGAAAAAAAAAAAAGAAAATGTTACGATTTGTAAACTTTTGTATAAAGCACAAAGTCATCGTGTGAGCTATTTCCTCTATCCTACCTCCTCCCTTTTATTTCCAAAGTGTATTTTTCTCGGGGTGCCTGGGTGGCTCAGTTGGTTAAAGCATCTGAATTTGGCTCAGATCATGGTCTCATGGTTCCTGAGTTTGAGCCCCATGCTGGGCTTTGTGCTGACAGCTCAGAGTCTAGAGCCTGCTTTGGATTCTTGTGTCTCCCTCTCTCTTCACACACCACCCCCCCCCCCCCCCCGCGCTCAGGCTCTGTCTCTCTCTCTCTCTCTCTCTCTCTCTCTCTCTCAAAAATAAATAAGCATTAAAAAAATTAACAAGGTGTAGTTTTCTCTATTTAATTTTTTTTTAATTGAAGAGATTTTTAAAACATATAACTATGAAAACTGAGGTCTATTCCAGCAACTCCATCTAGAACATAAGAAGTCCAAGTCAAGAGGAACTGAATAGGTCAGAGTTTCTGCCCCACTACCTCTGCCCAGACCACCCCCTTCTTTTGTGTCTGTACTTCTTCCTGAATATCTGTTTCTCACACAGCTCAATCTCTGACTTGACAATGTGAAATTGGTTCACTAAAGCTGGAGAATGAAAATCTGCAATTGAAATTTAAGAGGCACTGCCAATAAAGCATTGACTAGACATGCCATTAAGTATATTTGAAAGTATAATGAGGATCTATAGGGAGACTTATTCTTGTCCCATACAGTCTTTCAAAGACATTGTGTATTCAATCATTCAACACATGTTTATAAATTGTGTACTGTGTGCCAAGCACCATACAACAAAGTATGTGTTCCCTATACTTGGTCTTTATTTAGACACAGCCATAATGCTACATCTGAAAATTAAGTCTAGATACAGTTATTTTAATTATCTTTGATTCTTCAAAACATTAATCAAAATAATTGAAATTCTATACCTTGAAGGAAGGGAGCACATTAAGCTAGATATCAGGATTTTTTTTCTTTATATTTCAAAAACTAAACGTTCTCTGGAAAACTAATCCACATGGAGTATTTCTTCATATTCATGAAAATGCAAACTCTTTGCAAATGTAATTGCTTGGTCTTCAGAGGCAAGATAGCTTTACTTCTCAGTCTCTCCTTAGCCTTATATTTATCTGCTATGGTCCAGAATACTAATTTTAGGAATATTGAACTCCCATTAGTCAACATTGTTCAAATGTGAAAATCTGTTAATACATTTAATTCCACACTTCTTAAATAAAACATCCATCCTTGTAACTTGCCTTTTATCCATATCAGAGTCATCGACTAATTTCATGGTAGTCATTCATTGACTCAAATGTGGGATTCCTCATCTCTCTCTCTCTCTCTCTGCTCCATTTAGAACAGGTTTTTAAAGTCTGAGTGTGATTTAGGAGAAAGTGAGTAGTATTTCATACTTAGCAACATCATTCGACCAGGAAAGAGCTCAAATCTTTACACCAAAATTGTGGCTTTTTCTCTTTTACTCATATGAATTTTCACTTTCAGAACTAACAATTCATATGATTATCTTGTATGGCTTAGATTTGTGCAGTACTCCTCACAGTAATTCCCGTGACTCCTTCAAGCTTTTAGCTGTGGATTCACAGCTATTCTACTTCTTAGATTAACATTAGAAAGCAGAATTTGCATGTGGACACTAAGCTTTTACTTATCAAGTCAGCAAATGGAACTAATGTAGAATAATAATGGAGAGGTAACATATAGAAGACTAGAAGCGATTTTTATAAAACATGCAGTTCCCACATTTAAAAAAATCACATAAGTCACTAAACACTGAATGTATCTTATTTTTCATATCAGTTAAGGTTATCATTGTTTTTTCTAGGACATTGGTGATTTTTCAGGCTATAAGTAATGTTGAAAATTTTTTGATACCATTTTAAATGCCAGTCATGTAAACAGTTTCCTTATCTTTGGATAAAATCATATACTCCACCTGTGCATTTTGGATATTTTAAAATATGGGCTTGAATTGAAGAATTTTTTTAAGAGTACAGTGAAATGTAATCCTACGAGACTATCACAAAAACAGCAAATGCTAAATATGATTTTTCTGTGTTACATTCACAAATAGTTTCTTAAATCTATTTTCTTCATGATATTTTGATAGAGTGATTGAAAATCTTCAGGAAAGAGAGATTTCTAAGAGGTTCTTTTAAAAAATCAACTTAATTATAATTACAGTTAACTTCATGTGAGCTATACATGTAAGTTAATTTGTGATGGCTACCTAAAGTAGATGTTTCTATCAAAACTGAGCTAATACAGTTTATCTTTTGAATTACCTAAACTACCAACAGTCCCCTTTAAAAACTTAATGGGGCACCTGGGTGGCTCAGTTGGTTAAGCATCCAACTCTTAGTTTCAGCTCAAGTCATGATCCCATGGTTTGTGAGTTCAGTCCCCACATCGGGCTCTGTGCTGACAATGCAGAGCCTGCTTGGGATTCTCTCTCCATCTCTCTTTGCCTCTCCCCTGCTCATGCTCTCTCACTCTCTCTCTCTCTCTCTCTCTCTCTCTCTCTCTCTCTCAAAATAAATAAATAAAAAATACTTTTTAATGCCACTGAGAATTTTCATAAATTCAGATTGTTGCTTGGAAATACTAGAAAGATTAAGAATTTTAATTGAGTGAACCAGTCTTCAAAATGGCCACCCTACTTTGAAATTTTCTTTTATTTTTCTATTTTCCATTATTTTTTCCTACCTTGATGCATGCATATATAAATGCAGACAGATACAAATTACTCACTAAACATTCATACTACAGTGTCACTGGAGTTTTCTCCAGACCTTTCTTCTGTGTCTGTCTCAACACTACTCTTTGGTACTCTCCTTAGACTCAAAGGTAAATAACAAAGACTAAAAAGAAATTTGAGTGAGACCTTTGCAGACTTCCTTTCTTCCTCATTGCCAGAATGTATCCTTTGCTTTGGAATTTATCTAGAAGACATGATTTTAAAATTTTAAACCACTGCGATATCATACTTTTTTCTTCATATATGCCTGAAATTTTGAAAAATAATACTCTTCCAGAAAATTGATATCTAAAATTGTTTCATAAAATTAAGTAGTAACAAAGCATGTTATCTCCCACATGCTGTATATTGTATTTGTGCTATAAATATAGTTTTGCCAAAAGCTTGTAGCTGCAGATTTAACTTTTTAAATGTATGGTAAATGGTAAAAAGCCAATCCTTATCATTAAACCCATCAGCCAAATCAGGCTTACTTCATTATTCAATTCAAATAAAATGTCAATATACATTCTCAAGGTGGTCATTTCTTCTGAACTCTAGATTGGAAGATAAAATGATAAAACAATGGAACAATAGATGATAGATATAGACAGAGATAAGATAGAAACGTCTAGGAGAAGCATTGTACCTTGCCCTGAGATTTTGGCTTGTTGCGGGGAAAGGCACAGCTACCTTCAGTATCTCTTGCCAAAGCTCTCTTTGCTTTCCAATAAGACTCTTCCATAGGAGCCAAGAATTTGCTAATTGTTTCTTGGTTTAGTGCATCTAACTTGGTTGTACCCAGACCAGTAATATACTTCTCTTTAGAAAGTAAAAGAAAAATGATTGACAAAAGGGAAGTTGGAAAGGAAAGGCAGGATACTGTGAGCCAAAATGGTGTGGGCCAGTTTTAAGAAGTTGTGTAAAAGTTGAGGTTCTAGAAAATGAATACTGTATAGCTATGTGCCCATGAACCTGTGGGAAGTTCTGTATGTCTTCCAAGGGTACATATATACCAATTTGGAAAACCATTGTTTAAAGTGCTGCTGTCACCTTTATTGAGATAGAATTGCCATATAACATTGTATAAGTTGAAGGGCTTAAAGTGCTTTTAATGTGCAGATTCCTGAGCTTCACTTCTTTTTTTTTTTTTTTCAACGTTTTTTATTTATTTTGGGGACAGAGAGAGACAGAGCATGAACGGGGGAGGGGCAGAGAGAGCGGGAGACACAGAATCGGAAACAGCCTCCAGGCTCTGAGCCATCAGCCCAGAGCCCGACGCGGGGCTCGAACTCACGGACCGCGAGATCATGACCTGGCTGAAGTCGGACGCTTAACCGACTGCGCCACCCAGGCGCCCCTTGAGCTTCACTTCTAATAGATTCTTATTCAAGTAGTCTGAGTGAATCTTTGGATTTGACTTTGAGAAAACAAGACTAAAGAAATAAATGGCAAGGAAGAAAATAAATAGTATTCAGACAGAAATTGTGGTGAAGAATTCACCACACTAGCTAAAAATCTGTGAAGTCATGGAAATCTATAATTCCTTTCTAAGCAGGAATTTATGAAAATTTGGACAAAAAATAGAGGGCTCCAAGAAACCAGGCAATTCTACCTTCCCAGCAACAATGTTCATATTGGTGATAAATTTACAAAATACTAAGGAAGGCATATAAATGATTGATGTAGAACAAAGTAGTGATTTTCTCCTTCACTGCTTTAATGTTTCTTTTTTCCTGATGCTTTAAGAAAATAATGCCTGTGTGAAATAATTAATGAATAATGTTAACTTTTGTACAGAGTAATTGTACAATGTGTTAAAGCATTCTATTTTCTATTTCTTAAAGAGAAATGAAGTCTTGTTTCTTCTATTAAAGATTGGTCCTGCCGTTCCCAGGGGCAAAAATCAAGGAGAAAATAGTACTTTGTTTGCACAGTTTATTTAGCCACACTTAGCTATTGTTTTTGTAGTATATTCCACCAAAAGCTGTTTTCTTCTCTCTTTGTCATGTACTATAGTTTGTTTCGTTTATTGCATTTAATGGAATTATATGATGTTTTATATTTTTTACTTTTCCAAAGAGACAGTTTTAGTATTTTATGCTATTTGGGATATTTAAGTCTTTTTCATGTAATATTTCTTCTCTTTAACAAGGACTCATGGGTAAGTAAGATACTCTGTTTGCCATATTGTATCTGTATAAGCTTGTTGCTCTGTTGCCATAATGCATTTTCAAAAATAAATAGCAAAACTGCAATAAGCTTCTGTTTTACATCCTACTCCTTTAAAAGAAAAGCTTGACCCCTTGAGACACGGATTCTTAGGCAAGGGAGTGCAGTTAGGAGAACCTTGTGATGGAGTGAGGGAAACAGGAGATAAACAGCAGTGAGGTTTCATTCAGCTTAAGTCTGGAATCAACCTGACTCATGGGGAGCTCTGGAGCATGGTTAACACTGGAGTGTCGATCTTCCTGGAGGCAAAGGCACAAAGCTTTGTGCCCCCATTACCAGTCACTTACTGGCCACAAGGGGCCATGTGGGGGTAGAACTTGAAGTATAATTTCTCAAATATTTCCAGGCAAGATGACTTCTAGCCAAAGATTTTTTTTTTTAAGAAATTGCACCTATGAACAATTAGCAGCCAATACTCCCAGCAGCTGGGGAGATGGCTTCTGCACTGATGAGAGGAAGGAAACCTGGCTGAAGTCCCAACAACCTCTACTAGAACTACTAAGCCTGTCAAGTACATTTGTGTAATTAAAATGTTAAGATCTTTCATCAATTATTTTTAACACAAAACCCAAAGTAAGATCGTGTGTGTGTGTGTGTGTGTGTATCAGTGTGTATGTGTGAGAGAAAGAGAGAGAGAGAGAGAGAGAGAGAGAAAGAAGGGGAGGGAAGTGTGTGTGTGTGTGTGTGTGTGTGTGTGTGTGTGTGTGAGACAGAAAGTTAATTTGGTCCATTTGGTAGAGCTTAATGTTACTACTGCCAAGGTTTCAGGCAGAGTGGCTCAGTTAAAAAAGTAAAGTCCTCTAGCAGTAATAGATTTTCATGATTTATTTGCTATTTAACCTTGGATAGTTACTTAACTTTTCTGAATTTAGTTCATCATCTCTACAATTGTGGTCATAATATCTAACTGTGGATTATTGTGAGAATATATGTAAAGGCTGTTGACCAGAGGGAAATACCAAATTGTGGCTCCTTTTTTTATATTGTGCAGATTATTTTATTGTTCCCCATTTCATGACTTCAGACGCTTGCTTTGGAAAACAAAAGTAGACCAAGTACAAAACTATGGTCGCATTTATGCAAATGTGATCTCTGTTGGAAAAAAAATGCCTAACACAGGGTGTCATCTCTTTGTAAAAAACAGAACATTTACTTTTTTTGTTTTTATTTTATTTTATTTTTTAAAATTTTTTTACATTTATTTATTTTTGAGAAACAGAGTGAGACAAAGTGCAAGCGGGAGAGGGGCAGAGAGAGAAGGAGACACAGAATCTGAAGCAGGCTCCAGGCTCTGAGCAAGTGGTCAGCACAGAGCCTGATGTGGGGCTCGAACCCATAAACTGTGAGATCATGACCTGAGCTGAAGTCCCACGCTCAACCGACTGAGCCACCCAGGTGCCCCATTTTTATTTTTATTTTAAATGATAAAGTTCTCAGACACTACTGAGGTGAATAAAGAAATGCACCATTTACATGTACCATTTAAATGCACCATTGCATCAGCAAAATTGGTTGGCATTCTATAGAGATTTCTGAAGAAAGTTACCCTTCATATAATACTAAGATATTATAGTCATCAAATGATATAACACAACGTGGACAGGCAAGATATTTAAGAAGGTCACGGACATATTCTAAAGCAGTGCATTATTATGTAACCCCTAGGCATGCATAGATAGACCTTCATGGGGCTTTAGCTTTTTCTGCTGGTCCACTAGATGGTGATATATGAAAGTTCAGACTCGTTCAAAGATAAAAGTAATGCTTTGGATCTCCAAAATTAGCTACAGGCAAATCCATCTAGCTGGATCTTAACAGTAAAAAAGTACATGCACTAGTACATATATGAATAAATCCCACAGATTACCAGAATATTTACTAATCCCCCACCTTCACTCTCATTCAGAGACACTATACTCTTACTTTACAAACGGTTATAGCAAACTTTGGTTACAGGTGTCTGAAACTATAGATAAATTAGAAGCAAGAAAATGAGATAAGAGAAGGGATTTCCACAAGCTACACATTTTCAAACTGGCCTCTTATAACTTCAGAGCAATATTTCTTCAACTTTGTGTATATTTTAGTAGAACAATATATATCTATGCATATTATTATCACTTTAGATCTATATTATAGGATTTGCTGGTGAAATAGTCTCATTTTGCATGTAAAGAATGACCCAGAATGTTGTTGACTTTTGCGAAGTAACAATACTGGATCGCAGATACATATGTTAGATCTCCTAGGCTATATGCTTATTCAGGTTTTTTAGGAAGAATTTGTTTTTTCCATAATTCAGGAAGCGCTGCTTCTGGATCCATTTGATAAAGGGAAAAAATTCTGCATGTTTACTACTTGGACTGGAATATATGTCCATATCTCTGAGTCAATATGTATTTATTTACAGAGCATGTACATGTGATAGTCACTGTGCTAGACAGTGGGAATTCAGTGGTGAATAAAACAAACATGTCTTACCCCTCATAAAACTTAAAGCTTATAGTGTAACTTGGCAGGCAGACACAATGCAAGTAAACACAAAATAATTATAATAGATTTTGGATGCCATAAAATAAAAGAACAGAGAATGGAAGAGAATAATTGGCAAAAACTATAGGGATGGCCTCCTGAAGAAGTAATATTTAAGATAAGACCTAAAATATGAGGAAGAGTCAGCCAGGTGTGGGGGTAGCAGTGAGTTATCTGTAGGAAGGCCCTCAGGGCAGAAAATACTTTGCAAATTTTAGAAGGATTCTGAAATGAAGTATTAGAGTTTTAGACTGGCCAGTGATGGGTGCTAAAGCAGAGAGATGGAGATAGAAATATAGACAGGTTCCACATTCAGGAGTTTGGATTTATTCCAAGTTCAAATGAAGGCGTGGTGGTTTTCAAGCAGGGGAAAGTGTTATGACCTAATTTACATTTTAGAAGGATCACTCTACTAGCTGTAGGAAGCAAACTGAAAGGACTTAGGAGTGGAGGTGGGAGGACCACTACTAGGGCTATTGTGAAGAGAACTATCAGACTACAAAGGAGGCAATGGAGGTGAAGAGAGGTGAATAATAACACTCCAACAAACTTTGGAGGTAAAGTTGACAGAACATGGTGATGGATAGTAGATGAGAGTGGTGGGGGGCAGTGAGTAAGGAAAGTGACTTGACCCCTTCTGACTTGTTCCTGTGACTATATGATGTTCTGTTCCAGTAGAGGAGATTTTCCTAAATTTAACACCATGTTGTATGTCATAACCATCAGCATTCTATGCTGACGGAAGGTGGACATCTAGAACAGAAGGAAGAAACTGTATCAAAAGAGACAAAAAACAACATGCTTTTTCAGTCTTTCTGCTTTTTCCTTTGAGCTCCCACTCTTTTCTCCTCCTGAGACCTTAGCATTTTATCATCTTTAGCATTAGAACTTAAATATTTAAGGATTTGACATTTTTTTAAGTTTTATTTATTTTAAGAGAAAAAGACAGAGTGCACACACACATGTAGGAGATGGGCAGAGACAGAGGGAGAGAGAGAATCCCAAGCAGGCTCTGCACAGTCAGCACAGAGCTCAATGGGGGCCTTGAACCCAGGAACCATGAGATCATAACCTGAACCAAAATAACCAACTGAGTCACCTAGGTACCCTGACACTTTTTAAATTGGGGTATAGTTGAGGTATATATACTGAAGCATTAAAATGTTACACAATGTTGCATTAGTTTCAGATATACAAAGCAGTGCTTGGTCAACTATTATATGTTATACATATGTAAATATTTTTTATCCATCCATCTGTCAGTGAACATTTGTGCTATGTCTCTTCTATATCTGAAGAGCTTCATGATGGTTTAGATACCACTTAACAAGTAAGGTAAAAAAGGAAAACTACCTTAAGATAATGGTGATTATTTAATAGTTAGAACAGAGAAAAATATTATTCCCTAATTCATCATGATAGAATGGTAAAATATCACTTAGCCCCAAAATATTCTACTAATTCCAAATGAAGACACACTACAAACCAGGAAAAATGCAGAAAGTGTTTTGAAATTATATAGAAACACTTTGGAGAAGAAAGATGAAAAGACAAATCCAGTCTTTATGCCTATTATATTATTCAGAGTTAAGTAAGAACAAAATGCACCATATTCAAGTTAGGTAAACTCCTTAATTTGATTGGGTTTAAAATTTAATATCAAAACCATAATGCTAATTTAGGCTTGAGCTAAAAATAATATATGGGAGAGCTGAAGGATAGTACAATGTAGTGAATCATACAATGCAATATAATCCATCAAAACTACAGAGCCTACAATTTTCTTCCTGTATTTTAGATTGAAAAATGACTTTGAGTGTATGCTTATAAGGATAAGTGATGAGAAATCTAAGTTGAGATAAAACCATGTGATATTATCTTTATATGATAATGTATAAATCTAACAGCCACAATTAATAATAATTAAAGGCTTAAGTGGCCCTGGGATATATAGTTAACGAAGATAAGTACACCTATCAATATGAAGCTTTGGAATATTACTCAACTAAAGTTAGGGCAATTAACCTGACAGCATTCCACTGAATTTCTGAGCACAAATAAATGTTATAAAACTCATGTGGGTCAAAAATTGACTTAATGTTACTCAGCTATCTTACACAGCATATTTAAATTGATCATTATTCAGTCATAACTTAGAAATCAGTGAATAAATCTGAATGTGCAATTAATACAGATAAAATAAATGGGAAAAATCCTTACTGAACTTATGTTCATATTTTGACATTACTATTATTTTAAAATACTGTTAGCCCTGTTAAGATATTACAGAATTTCTGACTCAATAAAGTTCAATTTATTTTTTTAATATAATTTGTCAAATTAGCTAACACAGTGTGTAAAGTGTGCTCTTGGTTCAATTTAAAATACAACATCATTCTTGGGGCATCTGGGTGGCTCAGTATGTTAAGCTTCTGACTTTTGGTTTTGGCTCAGGCCATGATCTTACAGTTCGTGGGTTCAAGCCCCATGTGGGGCTCTGTACTGGCAACACAGAGCCTGCTTGGGATTTTCTGTCTCCCTTTCTCTCTGCCCCTCCCCTGGTCAAACCCTATCCCCCCCACCCTCTCTCTCTGTCTCAATATATAAATAAAACATTAAATTTTTTTAAAAAATAAAGTCAGATGAAACAAAATATCATTCTTTGGAAACATTTTTATAATACATATGGGCTAAATAGCAAATTTCCATAGTGAATAATGCCAAATATCCTACATTTTAACTGAAAAAGTGAAAATATCATTGTCATTATTAATAATATTTTTCTAGGTACTCAATATAATTTAGGTTCACAAAACTTATTTTTTCAGATTTCTATGTCATTAGAGCTCTGTTTCTTATACTTTACTATTTTTTTACTGGCATTCATGGGACAGCTGTGTGTGGTAATATCAGTTTATGTGGCATTCATCTGTGTATTTTGTGTATTTTTATTCTGTTGATTCAACTTACTAATTGTAAAGTGCTTATGAAAATATTGAAGACCCTGATTTTTTAAAAATTATGCATATAATGAAATTATATATTAAATGAAATAAGTATTATCATACTTTTGTCTGTAAAAGATAATATTTTAGGCCACACTTACTATTGAGTTTTACCTGGACAGTGGTTGTAAATAACCCAAGGTTTTCATATTCTATTCTTCCATATATATATCTTGTGTAATCTAATGCATAACTTACTTCCACTTTATTTCTAATTTGGTAGTAGCGTTGACCTTTTATTTAATTGTTTAAAATGTAGAAGATAAGCCAAGTAAAAAAATCTTGATTAATAGGCTACCTAAAAGTTCTTAAAATCACAAATCAATTTGTAATTTACTCAAATCTTCTATTTTTAAAATATGAACTATTTGTACTGTTTTACTTTAAATCATAAGTGAAAATTTTTATTATTTTTAAAAAAAATTTTTAATATGAAATTTATTGTCAAATTGGTTTCCATACAACACCCAGTGCTCATCCCAACAGGTGCCCTCCTCAATGCCCATCACCCACTTTCCCTTCCCTCCCACCCCCCATCAACCCTCAGTTTATTCTCAGTTTTTAAGAGTCTCTTGTGGTTTGCCTCCCTCCCTCTCTAACCTTTTTTCCCCTTCCCTTCCCCCATGGTCTTCTGTTAAGTTTCTCAGGCTCCACATAAGAGTGAAAACATATGCTATCTGTCTTTCTCTGAATGACTTATTGCACTTAGCATAACACTCTCCAGTTCCACCCATGTTGCTACAAAAGGCCATATTTCATTCTTTCTCACTGCCAAGTAGTATTCCATTGTATATATAAACCACAACTTCTTTATCCCTTCATCAGTTGATGGACATTTAGGCTCTTTCCATCATTTGGCTATTACTGAAAGTGCTGCTATAAACATTGGGGTATAAGTGCCCCTATGCATCAGCACTCCTGTATCCTTTGGGTCAATTCCTAGCAGTGCTATTGCTGGGTCATAGGGTAGATCTGTTTTTAATTTTTTGAGGAACCTCCACACTGTTTTCCAGAGCGGCTGCTCCAGTTTGCATTCCCACCAACAGTGCAAGAGGGTTCCCGTTTCTCCACATCCTCGCCAGCATCTATAGTCTCCTGATTTGTTCATTTTAGCCACTCTGACTGGCGTGAGGTGGTATCTCAGTGTGGTTTTGATTTGTATTTCCCTGATGAGGAGTGATGGTGAGCATCTTTTCATGTGCCTGTTGGCCATCTGGATGTCTTCTTTTGAGAAGTGTCTATTCATGTTTTCTGCCCATTTCTTCACTGGATTATTTGGTTTTTTGGGTGTGGAGTTTGAGTTTTTAAAAGGATTGAGAAACAGTTACTTCTGTAGTTGTTTATAATTCTTTGAAAGATATCTTAAAATATACATTTATAAAGTACAATCTCATAAAAATATGAAATTTTTCAGGGTTTGGAGAAAAGATAAATTCTAAGGTTTCTAAAACAATTATAGAACATGGATCCACAGTCAATATTATTTGGCTCCAAATTCCTGTCCCTTTCTCTATTAGCCCATAGCATTTTTTCAATGTTTATTGAAGTAAAATATGTGTAACATAAAACTGACCATCTTAATCATATTTAAATATACCATGTGGTGATAATTAAGTACATTCTTACTGTTGTGTATCACCACCATCCATCTCCAAAATGCCTTCCATGTTGCAATGTTGAAACTCTATACTTAATAAACAATAGCTCCCCTTTTCTCTCTTCTTAGAAACTGTATTTCTGTCTTCATGATTTTGCCTATTTGAGGTATCTCATATGAGTGGAATTATAGAGAATTTGTCTTTTGTTTTTGGTGTAATTCATTTAGAATAATATCCTTAAGTTTCATCCATATTGTAGCATAGGTTAGAATTTCTCTTATTTTTCTTTCTGTGTAGAAAGCATCTTTATTTTTTATTTACATTTTATTTAGTTAACATGAATGCAATACTGGTTTCAGGAGTAGAATTCAATGATGAGCACAGAGAATACTCAGTGCTCATCACAACAAGTGCCCTCCTTAATACCCATCACCCACATAGCCCATCCCCCACCCACCTCCTTCCATCAACCCTCAATTTGTTCTCTCTTGTTAAGAGTCTCTTGTGGTTTGTTTTCCTTTCTTCTCTTCCCCCCTCCTTCCCATATGTTCATCTGTTTTGTTTCTTAAATTCCACATACAAGTGAAATCGTATGGTATTTTTCTTTCTCTAATTGATTTATTTTGCTTAGCATAATACATTCTATCTCCATCACATCATTTTTCTTCAATCTTTTTTCTCTGTTTCTCAGACCTGATAGTTTCAATTACATTATGTTCATATTTGCTGATTCTTTCCTCTGCTTATTCCAATTTGCCTTTGAATCACTCTAGTCAATTTGTCATTTCAGTCATTACCCTTTTCAGCCTCTACAATTTCTTTTTTGTTTATTTTTGGTTTTCTATCTTTTTATTAATATTTCCATTTTGTTCATGCATCATTTATTTTCTGTATATTTTTGTGTGTAAAAAGAATGCACTAGACATAGATGTGCCTTCTGGTCTTAGAAATGATTTCTGGTTTCCCCCCTTCTGAAGAAGCCATATATAACTTTTTCTCTGTATGCCTTGTGATTTTTTTTTTGGTTGTTGTTGAAAATGCATTTGAATCTAATGGGGTGCCTGGGTGGCTCAGTCGGTTGGGTGTCCGACTTTGGCCTGGGTCATGATCTCATGGTTTGTGACTTCGAGCCCCACAGTGGGCTCTGTGCTGACAGCTTAGAGCCTGGAGCCTGCTTCTGATTCTGTGTCTCCCTCTCTCTCTGCCCCTGCCCTGCTCACACTGTCTCTCTCTCTCTCTCAAAAATAAGAATAAACATTAAAAAAAAGTAAAAAAAAAAGTAATAATGTGATAACCCTGGAAATCACATTCTCCCCCTTCCCCAGGAGTTGCTGGAAAATTTTGGGTTTTTTTGTTGTTGTTGTTTGATTGTTGTAGGCTTTCTCCATAACAAGGATCAACCTGAGGTATAAACTTAAGATATTCCCGGGTATTTTCTGAGCCTATGCCTTTCCCTGATCATACATGGTAACTTCTAATTTCCTTATTATATGCAGTTACTTTTGAATGTCCTACTCTTTAATATTTGCCTCCAAAAAGGAGACAAAAAAAAAAGAAGAAGAAGAAAGGCCAAAAGGGAACATGTACCAACTGTTTAAATAATCTGAAAGTCCCTTCAACTATAAAGGGAGGATTTTCCATAGTGACTACCTGCTGTGGTGCCTGGGTGGCTCAGTCACTTAGGCTCAGGTCATGATCTCAGGGTTCATGAGTTAGTTTAAGCATCGCATTGGGCTCTGCGTTAACCATTCAGAGCCTGGAGCCTACTTTAAATTCTGTGTGTGTGTGTGTGTGTGTGTGTGTGTGTGTGTGTTTGCCCCTCCCCTGCTTGTGTTTCTCCCTCTCTCTCTCTCTCTGTCTCTCTCTGTCTCTCCCAAAAATAAATAAATAAATATTTTAAAAACTGACTACCTGCTTCTGTATGTGAACCTTTATGATCAGATGCAGTAATCAGCTATCAGAACACAGATCCCAATATTTGCCTGCCCTAGCTTTTACAAGCTGTGTTTAAGCTGCTTTAAGAACATATGCATGGCTGATTTCCATGGTGCTGGAGGGTAGGGGATCGATAGCTACTGCAGGGCTAATTGCTAAAATGGACTAAAACTATCTTTAATTTACCATGTAAGTCTTCCTCTTGAAGTTACAAGCTTCCAAAAAAATTATATCAGACAGATTCTCCCTATGCAATAGTTATCCAGGGGGAGAGACAAAGTTCTGGTGCTTCTTACTCCAGCATATTCTCAGAAACCTCTCTCATTGCCTTTAAAAAAATTGAATTATCATTGACATATAATACATTGGTTTCAGGTATACAACACAATTATTCAATATTTGTATATATTGCATGTGATCATCACGATAAGTCTAGTTAAAATCTATCACCACACGTAGTTACAATTTTTTCTTGTGATGAGAACTTTTAAGTTCTATTGTCTTAGCAACTTTCAAATATACAATACAGTATTAATATTAACTGTCATCGCCATTCTACACCCATTAGTTTTGATTTAAGAAAATAAATCAAGTTGAAACTATTTGAATCAAGTAATAGTTATAACATAAGACATTGTCTGAAACACGTACTAATCCTACAGATATTTGCTTCTTCCAGACAATTAGTAGGTGATCCATTGGATCAATCTAGCTTTTGTCTTTTCCCAGAGACTAGAAAAAAATCTGAAAAAATGGTGTCGATATTACAAGATCACAGATTCATACTCTTTCATAGATCAATTAGCAAAATAATTAAAAATATCTTTTTCTAAAGATGGATCCAAATTTATCTATAGGCCACAATTAAGTACAAAAAATTGTTACTTCAGGGATTGTTTTTTTGGCATCAGCTTATTAGGAAAATCTGAACAGAGATTCTCATATACTCATTCCGTACTCAACACTTTTAATTATTACTTGAAAATCTAGCTGTTAATTAAAAATGCTCAAATAATAAATTTTTTCTTACTTTTAACAGGAAAAATTATGGTATGATAATTTCTATGATATGTTCTATCTCAACTAGTCAGTTCTCTATGCATTGAATGCATGAGAGACACCTGCATCTTCCTGTATGGTTTTTTTATGAATGAATTCAGATCCCATTAATTCACAGTATGTGACAAGACAGACAAACATATGGTTTAGAATTTGTGTTTATAAAACAATCCATTGGAAAGAAAAGGTAACAGCATATACAGAACATTAAAGCTCCTGAAAATAGCAAACTTTTCATATTTTTAGAGGCATTTATTTCCATACTGTTAGCTTGCATGCTACTTAGGACATATACGAGTTAGATCACTTTATGTCCTCCATAGTATCTGATAGGCTCCATTTCAATGACATAGAGTAGGCCATATGATATTTTCTAGCAATAAACTTTTGGGTCAAGTAAATTGATGAGTATACTGTTGCCTGAACTGCAATGCTAAAATAACACATTTCTTATAACACATTATTTTTTATTATTATTTTAGGGGGAAAGTAATTTATACCAACAAAAGCAGTCATTTAGAAAGAAAATAGTTTAACTTCTAAAAATTTAAGACCAAAAGATATTAACTTGATAGTTACTTTATGATATGTTTAGATACAGATTGAAGACACAATTATCTGAGGAAAGATGATATGGCTAAAAAGATGGTTGAACGACATGCAGGGCTGCTGATGACTTTTAAGAACATAAATGATTAATATTTAAACTTATCTGCACTTCTAGAATATAAAAGTAAGACCTGTTAATGTCTAAAAAGAGCTTGGATGAATTTTTAATAAAAATCATAGACCGTGGATGAATTCTCACTATGGTCAACATCAGGACAGAGGTAAAGAAACTTTGAAGAGAAAGAACAAAGCAAGAATTCTGCAGAGATAGAGAGTAGGAGCCAGAGGTGATCCTCAAACCATATGTATTTGTTTTTCAAACAGAAAACCAAAAGAGACTTTTTTTCTTTTTTCATTGGTACCACCACAGAAAGCATCACACAGGTATGTTTTCTGCTATCTGCTAATCTGCTAAAGAATGTGATCCTGGGAAACAGACCTAAGACAAATACTTTTTCTTTTGGTACTTAAAATATTCCTAAAGATCTATTTTAAAAAATTTTCCCATCAGTCAGTGTAGAAATTAAAAATTGAGATTTTTAGGTATAGCAATTTAAATTATTCTTTTTTATGTTGCCAACAAAGATGATTTATTCAGAGTAAATGGAAAAGACTTTATGTCCCTATATATGAGAGATTTATTATTGATGATGAAGGTAACTAAATCCTGATGAATAAAATTGGATGGTGTCTAATTTCAAGATAAATTCCAGTATTATTTTTCAATGGTGTGCTTTATTTAATTTTCTAGTTATTTTATATCTCTAAGAGATATTTTATAAATTTAAGCTGATAATATATTACTTTGGATGCCAAGTTGTTTTTATTAATGTGAGTGTTAAAAAGCTTAAGTCATTGACAAGTATAATGATAACTTTTCATCTTTATATTTATAAATTTCATATTTTAAGTATATTTTTATTCCTATAAATATTCCTTTAAACTGTAGAGTTAGTACAGAAGTATTAGTTGCACATCAATTTGGCTACCTTAATATATATATATATATATATATATATATATATATATTTTAGAAGCACATTTCACCTGAAGACATTTTACTTTCATTGAAGATACAAAACCTACAGTCATGTAATAACGTATTGTCCCTACAAGTAAAAATAACACATCAAAATAGCTAAATAAGGATATCCATGTAATAATTTTTGAGGAAACATTGAGAGACTGATCTAAAAAAAAATGAATCCCAGAAAATTTATAAAGATCTGTCTGAAAAACTATTGCCAAGGTTTGATCTCAACCTTATTAAGTTCATCCCAATATACTAGAATGTGACAGTCTTAAAGAGGTAGTGTCATTAGACCTTCTGGAAAACCTAAACCTCCAGTGAGAATTCAGTTCCACCTGGGAACTTGTGTCATTACCCTGTGCACCTAGGCATTCTGGATGGTTAGACAGCCTATGGCATTTATGGATTAGATCTGTTTTACTAGCCCTTGTTCTTACAGTTGAAATATCTCTCTCCCTTAGCCTGCTGATAAAAATACCTAATTGCTTCAGAGCCCGTCAGAAAAAAATGACTTTCCTTTCAGTGATCCCCATTAACTTCTATAACATTTGGATTTCAGCCTGTGCAGATGGATGAGTCATCCAAGAGTCATTCTTGGACCTATTGTGTAACATGACAAAACCATAGGCCAAAATATTGCCTTCAAATTACAGCTTTTTAAGGGGTATGATTTGCTTATTTCTGCCCACACTAGACACTAGAATTCTGATCTAATTATCCGATAAGGTCCACCCAGTTCAGATGTTTATTCTTTAACAATTTGTAACTAGATTGTTTTACGTGGGACTTACCAAAGTAGTGAAAGATTTATCGTAACTTTCTTCTGCACTCCTTCCTGTCTGTCCTCTTCCTTTCCTCATCAAATTACCTTTTCCACCATGAGACTGATATTTGCTTGGTAATATATTCAATGAAGATACACCATGCACCATCATTTCTGATTCCAAGGTTTTTTTTTTTAATGTTTATTTATTTTTAGAGAGAGAGAGAGAGAGAGCAAGCAGAGGAGGGGCAGAAACAGGGATAGACACAGAAACTGAAGCAGGCTCCAGACTCTGAGCTGTCAGCACAGAGCCCGACGTGGGGCTCAAACTCACAAACAGTGAGATCATGACCTGAGCCAAAGTCACATGCATAACTGACTGAGCTACCCAGGCACCCTTTTGATTCCAAGTTGTAATTTTTGTTCATTAAGAAATAAATCCTATCATTTTATCAGTGGGAATGATCAATTTATATGTTTCTAGCTGCTCTTCTCTAATACCAGATCCAAAATGGTGGCTTTATTTTCATTAAAGATTCTTATTTATTATGTTTAGTTTTTCTTTATAAACATGCTCAAAGTAGAAACATAAAGTACCTAGTCATTTCAAATTATTTCAATTGAAGGTTTTATTTTGCATAGTGGGCCCATTAAAATATTGGTTATAGTAGTCAGATTTACTGGTTAAGAGCATGGGTTCTAAAGCCATGTGCCAATTCTGAATTCTGAATCCCAATTCTTCCAGTTACTAGCTGGATTAATAGCTGTATGACCATGGGCAAGATGCTTAATCTTCCTGTGCCTCAATTTCTTCTTTTATAGATTTAGGATTGTAATAATACCTTCCTCAAAGGTTTGTGGTGAGAAAGAGGTGACTGATCATAACATTACCTAGAATATAGCAAACTATCAGTAAGTCAATACTAATTGTTATTTTGTTTTTATAGTTATGTGTTGATATTTTTTTTATTTCTTGAACGCAATTGCTCTGTTTTTATCATTTGTTTTTTATTCTTTTTTCTGGCTGCTGTAATACCTGCATAGAAATTTATTTTTCCAAAAGCTATGACAAAATTTTAAATCCCATTAGTTAAAATAACCCTTTCCTACCTGAAGTCCAGACTCAAAATAGAGCTTTTTCAAGTGCCTCTATATTTCTCAATATAGTACTTTGTACCCACTATGTTAACTTGGGTTGTTGCTGTTTCACCTTCTCATGCCCAATAACCTGGGGACATACCTCAAACCTCTGGGTAAGACCAAAGAGCAGAACCTTCCAGCTTAAAGGTAGAGAAACCCACAGCAACCTATCAAAAATAGGGACTTTTGTGCCTCAGACCCTCCCCCACTGGCTCCTGAGCCATAAAGTAACAATAGACAAAACTATGATTTATTTGAAATTTTAAAAATGTTTATCTAAAAGTTGCTTAACTAATCTGAGAAAACTGAACAAAAAGCACACCCACTCATGAAATAAGCCACAGGAGATGTGCCCTGCTCTTCTTTTCTTTCTCTTCAACACCTTGAAGAGAATATTGTAGTCCATGGAAAGGGATATATGTCTTTGCAGCTGACCTAGTCTTACTGCAGTGTTAGAGAATCCTGACCCTGGGTTTTAGGTATTGTTACCTACATGGTCAATATCCCCAATGTTTTAGTTATAGGTAACAATGTCCGAGGCACTGATGTCTTGACTTTGCTCAGAAATTTTAACACTTTCATCTCGTATTAAAACTAATTGAGTCTAGATGATCTATCCACTGCACCAGCATTCTTCTCAAGACTAGAACAAGCAATCCTAAAATTTGTATGGAACCACAAAAGACCCCAAATAGCCAAAGTAATATTGAAGAAGACCAAAGCGGGAGGCATTGCAATCCCACACTTTAGCCTCTACTACAAAGCTGTAATCATCAAGATAGCATGGTGTTGGCACAAAAACAGACACATAGACCAATGGAATAGAATAGAGACTCCAGAATTGGACCCACAGATGCATGGCCAACTAGTTTTTGACAATGCAGGAAAGAATATCCAATGGAAACAAGACAGTCTCTTTAACAAATGGTGCTGGGAGAACTGGACAGCAACATGCAGAAGAATGAAACTAGACCACTTTCTTACACCATTCACAAAAATAAACTCAAAATGGATAAAGGACCTGAATGTGAGACAGGAAACCATCAAAATCCTAGAGGAGAAAGCAGGGAAAAACCTCTCTGACCTCAGCCACAGCAATTTCTTACTCGACACAGCTTCAAAGGCAAGGGAATTAAAAGCAAAAATGAACTATTGGGACCTCATCAAGATAAAAAGCTTCTGCACTGCAAAGGAAACAATCAACAAAACTAAAAGGCAACCGACGGAATGGGAAAAGATATTTGCAAATGACATATCAGACAAAGGTCTGGTATCCAAAATCTATAAAGACTTTGCCAAACTCCACACCCGAAAAACAAATAATCCAGTGAAGACATGGGCAGAAGACATGAATAGACACTTCTCAAAAGAAGACATCCAGATGGCCAACAGGCACATGAAAAGATGCTCACCATCACTCCTCATCAGGGAAATACAAATCAAAACCATACTGAGATACCACCTCACGCCAGTCAGAGTGGCTAAAATGAACAAATCAGGAGACTATAGATGCTGGCGAGGATGTGGAGAAACGGGAACCCTCTTGCACTGTTGGTGGGAATGCAAACTGGAGCAGCCGCTCTGGAAAACAGTGTGAAGGTTCCTCAAAAAATTGGGGCGCCTGGGTGGCTCAGTCGGTTAAGCGTCCGACCTCAGCTCAGGTCACGATCTCACGGTCCGTGAGTTCGAGCCCCGCGTCGGGCTCTGGGCTGATGATGGCCCAGAACCTGGAGCCTGCTTCTGATTCTGTGTCTCCCTCTCTCTCTGACCCTCCCCCGTTCATGCTCTGCCTCTCTCTGTCTCAAAAATAAATAAACGTTAAAAAAAAAAATTAAAAACAGATCTACCCTATGACCCAGCAATAGCACTGCTAGGAATTGACCCAAAGGATACAGGAGTGCTGATGCATAGGGGCACTTATACCCCAATGTTTATAGCAGCACTTTCAGCAATAGCCAAATGATGGAAAGAGCCTAAATGTCCATCAACTGATGAAGGGATAAAGAAGTTGTGGTTTATATATACAATGGAATACTACTTGGCAGTGAGAAAGAATGGAATATGGCCTTTTGTAGCGACGTGGATGGAACTGGAGAGTGTTATGCTAAGTGCAATAAGTCATTCAGAGAAAGACAGATAGCATATGTTTTCACTCTTATGTGGAGCCTGAGAAACTTAACAGAAGACCATGGGGGAGGGGAAGGGGAAAAAAAGGTTAGAGAGGGAGGGAGGCAAACCATAAGAGACTCTTAAAAACTGAGAATAAACTGAGGGTTGATGGGGGGTGGGAGGGAAGGGAAAGTGGGTGATGGACATTGAGGAGGGCACCTGTTGGGATGAGCACTGGGTGTTGTATGGAAACCAATTTGACAATAAACTTCATATTAAAAAAAAAAGATATATACTGAAATATGTACCCATGAAATATGACTATGATTTTCTGCAAAAGAATTAGGAAGTAGTGGATGGGAGTATAGAGGAAAGAATTGTGAGTGGATAATTATTGACAATTGGCTGATGAGGATGTGGGTTTTGTGACCATTCACTCTACTTTTGTATATGTCCAAAATATTTTATAATAAAGGTTTTTTTTAGTACCAAGAAAAAAAAAAGAACAAAACTAATTCAGGTCTAACTTCCAAGTTTCCATAGTCAGTGAGATTATGTAATTTAATTTGACACCAAGAACCTGTACTTCCTTAAGCACATGTATTATTTTTAATACGCTCACCACAAAGAAATTCTTAATTTTTTTTGTGTTTGTTGTTTGACCTTTATCAACCACAATCCTGCACTTGTCCTCATTGTCAAGAAAAATGGAGGATTTAATGTTTGCAAGAAATACCAGATGATGGTCAAACAGATCACCCTCTGAAATCAGTGCTCATGCCTATAATTTTCTCAACCTGTTGATTAGCTTGAGTAAGTGTGATTCTATCAGCTTAAACTCTAGGACAGGGTTAGAAGGTAAGGAAGAGGGAAGGGGAAGGGTCATATTTCTAGTCAATATCAGAAAGATTTTTTTAAGTATACATGAAATATTATGTTTTCAGATCCAGATCACAATTTTTAATATTTACTAATAGCAAATTTGAATTTTTAGGCTGCATAGGATACTATCTCTGTTTTAACATATCCTTAAAAAAAAATGTTTTCTAGTATCTAATTAGGACATTGCATAAACATGTTTGGGTAGAAATTAACATATTCATGTGACCCTAAAAAATACCTTCTAAGCATTACAGATAATTGAAAAAGGGAAGAACTATTCAAGTAATGACTTGGGGACATTTGGTTACCCCTCTATTGCAACAATGATAGTGGTGGTAGGAGTGACGAATTCCTACTTTATGCCATTCACCAAAAGAATTACAAGTGTAGTGAAGGCCTAATAGTCTTGAAAGATTTAGAAGAAAATAGGGTTAATATTCATATTACCTTAAGTTGATTATTCTAAATACATATACATATGGTAACCATTTAAAAAGTAAGAGATATACCTCCATATAGTTAGAATAAATGTATTTCCAACGATATAATAAAACTAAAAGTAAAAGCATTATGTATTCATAAAGAGGTATTTATTTGTAACATATAATACAAAAAGTAACAATTATTAATATATAAAGAGGTAAATGTTCTTAACCTATAAAAAGCCTTTATGAGTCAATAAGAAAGAAAAATACAGGGGCGCCTGGGTGGCGCAGTCGGTTAAGCGTCCGACTTCAGCCAGGTCACGATCTCGCAGTCCGGGAGTTCGAGCCCCGCGTCGGGCTCTGGGCTGATGGCTCGGAGCCTGGAGCCTGTTTCTGATTCTGTGTCTCCCTCTCTCTCTGCCCCTCCCCCGTTCATGCTTTGTCTCTCTCTGTCCCAAAAATAAATAAACGTTGAAAAAAAATTAAAAAAAAAAGAAAGAAAAATACAGTAGAAAAAATAGGGCAGAGATGAATGGGTCACAGAAAGGGACACAAATGAGCAGTGTATATACTAACTTCAACTTCAGTATTAAAAAGTTAAATCCCAGGGGTGACTGGCTCTGGTGGAGCATGTAATTCTTGATCTTGGGACCATGAGTTTGAGTGCATGCTGGGTGTATATCCTACTTTAAAAAGAAAAAAAAAGCTAAATCCCAATTAAAATGTAAAAAGTTTTTAAAGAATAATGACACTGTGTTCCTAAAAAAAAAAAAAATGAACACTTTGTCTACTATTGCTGAGTATTTTAAGATAATCTTTCCTTGATCATCATCCAGACCTATCAGTGGCTTCCTCCTTTACTTCTTTACATTTTTTTTCCTCAAATATCATCTCCTCAGAGGCAACATCTTTGACTGCTAAATGAAAATAGCCCCTCCCTCTCATGCATGTCACCTGTCAATCTCTGTACATTATTGGTTCACAGCGCTTAGCACTCCCTCATAGTTACATGTTCTTTGTCTTACTTTTATTAAAATGGAAGTTCCACAAGGGCAGGGAACTTCTCTGTCTTGTTTATTGCTGTTGTTCCCAAGGCCTAGACATATACTAATTAGATCCCCACTGCATGAGGATAGTCAGGCTTCAGAAGGAGAGACTGATGCCACCACACAGAAGGAGTAGCAGAGAGTGAGAACTGGTGGCTTCAGTTCCCAGAATCATCCCAGCTAGCTCTACTCTATCTTTTTCATCCATTGGTCAGCTGAACCAAAAAAAAGTCTTCTTTTTCTCTTTAATTAATTTGAATATAATTTCTGTCACTTGAGATGAAAGATCACTCACTAATAGCCAATTAAAGATTCAGTTTCAGGACTCAAGGCATTTTTGGAGGAAATTCATAAAACACCATAGCTATGTGCCCAGAACACTATAATAAAAAACTCTATATAGCACCAACTTATCACCTCCCAAGTTAATCTCTAGAATCACAGTGGGCCACTATAATTGAATATATAGTCAAAGACCTTTCCCTCTCCCATTAAGTATTTTATTCTTTGTATAATGGTGTATTCCCTTCATCTGCTGTATGAACAACTCAGCATTGGCTACTTCTTACACTTCCTAACCTTTCCCTCACCCTTCCAGATTTTCAGATCATTTCAGAGTTGTGAAGGAAACTAATAAAAACTGAGTTCACTTAGCTTTTGTTTCCTACACACTAAGCAAATAATACATAAAATACATACATGTATTTTATAATACATAAAAAAAAATACATGTTCTTTAATACCTTTATTCTGACAAGTTTTAAAGCAGACTGGTTATCCACCTATCCACACCCCTGATTTTGCCTACACAAATGTTCACATGAAGCATTTATGCCTGCATCCCAAGAAAAGATGATGATTTCATAGAACTCCACATGTCTCACCACACTGAAAATATCTTTGTAGCAATGGAAAGCAGTCTATGCCAACAAGAATATGTGTCAAAGCTAGGGCCAGAGACCACCTGTTAAAATCCTGCATCAAACTCAAGGAAGCAAGTACATGTCTGTAACTGACTTCTCAGCTATGGCACTATTGTTGACATTTTGGGCTAAATATTCAATACACGAGAGCTGTCTTGTGCATTGTATCATGTTTAGCAGCATCTCTGACCTCTACCCATAAATGCCAGTAATATCACTTTTGTGACAACCAAATTACCCAGACTTTAACAACTGTCCCCTACTGTGTGTGTGTGTGTATGTGTGTGTTGTGCTCAATTGAGAATGACTTATATACAGAGAAAACTTGTATAACAACTCAAAAAAATTTAATTCCATCCATTTAATATACTAATGTCCCTTCAAAAGTCCTGAGTATGTGAGGGGCTCACTTTAGAGAGTTGAACCAATTTTCACTGGACTTTATAAAGTCCTGGACTTTATTACCCAATATGGACCTATCAGCAATGAAACTGGCAGGTTAATGTGTTTTATTTATAGATTTGAATTTAAAAAAAATGTTAATGTTTATTCTTGAGAGAGAGAGACAGACAGACAGCATGAATACGGGAGAGGCAGAAAGCAAGGGAGACAGAATCCAAAGCAGGCTCCAGGCTCTGAGCTGTCAGCACAGAGCCCAAAGCAGGGCTCAAACCCACAATCAGCCAGATCATGACCTGAGCTGAAGTTGGATGCTCAACCGACTGAGCCACCCAGGCACCCCTATAGATTTGAATTTTAAAAGGAGGCCTATTTTCTTCAGATCCCCATTCCTAACCCCATGGTTAAGGTTAAACTCTTTCATTTACAATACCTTTTGTGATAGAGCTCAGGCTTGCTTCTCAAACCTAAGTCCTTGCTGTTCCTTGGTATATGTCATGTCCAGCCATATCAATTTTTTTTTATTCTATGGAGAAAGGAAATGTTTTCCAATATCTCCACTTTATCCACACATGATATACCCTTTGCCTGAAAGACCCTTCCCAACCTTCCATACTTTCTCTGACATATTAGTTCCTATAATATTGGAAAACTTTCCTCAACTCTTGTTCTTCCTTGACACTCTCCCTTCCAGGCTAATAAGCTTCTCTCTCTCTGATTCACCAACCCTTAGAGATTATTCTGTCTTTTAAATATCACTTATCTTTTTTAAATTCATCACCCTTGAAGCACTTGAGAGTCATTCTTATATACAAGTATATTTAATTTAAAATTAGGAAAGAAATTTTTAAAAAATGATTAGAACTATAAAGATTCAGACTCCTTTTCTTCTAAGATCTGTTTAGTCAATTTGCCAGAAATACTTACCTAGAAAAACTTTTAATAGCAACCTGGCTTTCCCTGCCATCTAGAACACTCAATGGCTACTACCATCTCACAAAATTTCTTTGTAATTGAGGGGTCCCAGAGCTTATGTTTCAGCGCTTTTATGGTAAATCTACATTTTTAAAATTTATCTCTGTGTCTCAACGACCAGTACAATGTTTGGACAGTAGAAAAAATTTAGTACCTATTAGTGGTAACAATGTTGATTTTACTTGAAGGTTAAAAAAATCTTATTTTTTCTTGTGTTCTAGAAAAACACTTATTTCAAATTTTTTTTAATGTTTATTTATCTTAGAAAGAGAGAGACAGAGCACGAGCAAGGGAGGAGCAGAGAGAGAGGGAGACACAGAATCCGAAACAGGCTTCAGGCTCTGAGGTGTCAGCACAGAGCTGGACGCAGGGCTCAAACTCACAAACTGTGAGATCATGACCTGACCTGAAGCCGGATGCTCAACCAACTGAGCCATCTAGGCACCCCGAAAAAGACTTACTTCAAAGGAACCACCCTTCCCAGTAAGCCTTTGCTAAGAGTCATGGATGCCCCACCTTGTTTATGTAAAACAAGTTCAGATACAGTCTTACCAATTTTCTTTTTCTTTTTCTTTCTTTCTTTCTTTCTTTCTTTCTTTCTTTCTTTCTTTCCTCAGAAATGACGAGTTGAACTTTTTGTCTCCACTGATCAATTAGAACAAAATAATTGTAACCAAATTTTGGATAAACTTCTGTCCTTCCTCCAGGGCCCTGAACTTTGACTCATTTTTAAGCCTAAGCCAACATACAGCTGCTCCTAAGAACAGACTGGACTGAGAGTTAAAAGATTCTGTGGTCTACTATTCTATCATGCCACACTCTCAATCCCAGTTGCCCACCCTGGTTCTTTCTAGTTTTGCTTACTCCTTTCTGTAAACGAAAATTGTCTAACTCTTGAGAAACTTGCAGTTTTTATGGTCACAGAGGTCTCCCTTTCCCCAAAGTTTTGAATATTTCTCCTTACCACATCCAGGTTTGTTTTATTTGACAATGGATTTACTGAGGAAAAAAAGAAAAAAAAATACAGAAAAGAAAAAGAATGAACAAAGTAAACTCCTATCAAAGCGACCAACTTCCTCTTTAAGTCTTTAAAAAGTGGCTGTGCTCTCCCTGATCCCATGTGTACTCTGTTGTTTGACACTGTCCCCCTGCCACGATCTACTTCTCTGTCAGCCATAACTCTAAACCTAATTTGTCAATATTATCAGTTTTGACTTCTCATTTCCTTTTGGCTGAAATCTAACCTTCCACATGACTCTGTCTAGATCCTAATCCTTTCAGACTTTTACCTGGTTTAGTTCCCCCCAAAAACAAAACAAAACAAAACCGACCCCCTTTCTGCAGTTAAAATTAAGGAGGCCTAAGAGATAACCAATGGCAAAAAGTTAGAGGAAGGCCATTCCAGATGCAAACAATTGTATGTAAAGTCTTGGATACAGGAATTGGAAATTCATGTCGGAATACAATAAAATTCTTAATTTTAGTTTAACCTGAAAGAGTTAATGAGAGAGGTTTGGAGATAGTCATGTGATAGCCTTAATTGTTAGATAGGAGTAATTGAACTTGATATAAAAGACCCAAATAGTAAAATACTTGATGGGGACATGATGAACGTATTTAGGATACTAAGTTAAATGGAGATAGTGAGAAATTGGAAAGCGTGAAGGAAAAAAAAAAACGACTGTGAAAATAACGGAGTTAGAAGGTGATTAAGATTCTGATTTACAGGGTTTCCATAAAAAAAGAAGCATGTTAGGAATGGATATTGATTGGAATGAAGATCATGAACTCTGTTTTTTATGTATGAAATTTCAAATATTGGCAAAATGCGCAAACAGTATTATCCTATAGTGAATGAAAAAGTGCTGAAAGTATAATTCGAAAGACATTTAGGTTCTGTCATTCGAAGTCTTTTAACTTGTTCTATAATTCTTTTTTTTTTAATTTTTTTTTAACGTTTATTTATTTTTGAGACAGCATGAATGGGGGAGGGTCAGAGAGAGAGGGAGACACAGAATGTGAAACAGCTCCAGGCTCTGAGCTGTCAGCACAGAGCCCGATGCGGGGCTCGAACTCACAGACCGCGAGATCATGACCTGAGCCGAAGACGGATGCTTAACCAACTGAGCCACCCAGGCGCCCCTGTTCTATAATTCTTAAAAGGAAATTCTAGAGTGCAGTATATCTTTGCAGTACAAATGTTTTTTTCTCAAATTTGTGGTAAAAACTAGTAACTTTTCTCTTTCATAAAATATATTAATTGAATGCTTTACTGATTTTACAATTTCTTGTTAAATGTAGAATGCAGACAGTCATATTTAACACAAAATATTTTGAACATTTAAGAATAGTTAACTTTTGAGAACGCTTAACATTAAGTACAGTTTTTAACTTACTCTTTCATTGGTTGAAGTTGTTATATTAAAGAGATATGGATAGTAAAATTCTGCATAGGTGCCCTAAAGAGGTACAGGGCATATAAAAATGTGATTAAGTTAGTGTTAAATTTTAGGATGATTTTTACAATCATTACTTTATAAATTAACAAATCAAGCTTCATCAGACATTGAAATCCATTATTTCAGATAAGGAACAATGATTTATAAAAGCCACGTGGCAGATTCAATACAACCTCACATTTTAATAAAAGTGGTACCAAGTTTTAGTTATTAAAAATTCAAAAAGGTTAACATTTTAGATATAAAAAGAGTAAGGTGCCAATTGATTTAATGGGAGATAAAGGGTAAAGCATGCAATGCTCAGACCTTAAAAATCCAATTATTCCTATTACTGTGCAGACATTAGGCAGTCATATTTTAGTGCTATCCCATGCCTCACTTGTCTTGCTGCCTCTTATCAAACCTCCTGTTTGCATTTTAATTGACTTGGGGAAAAGCAACGGGAAAAAGAAAAAGAAGTTGTAAAATTAAAGAAAGTGCTCTGCATATTTGAAAGCATATAAGTGATCCTCTCTGACAATGTTATGCCAATGCTTTAAACACCATTATGCTCCAAAAGTCAAAGCCCTATCAGTCTAGATGTTTTTAAATTGTCCCTTCCAAACCTAAATACCTTGTGTGAAAGTTTATGTCACCATTGTTAAGAATACTTAATACATACGTCCCTGAAAGGAGAGTAACTTACATGAATTTACTCTCAACACAATAAATTATTCCATGTAGCAAGCTCACAGATGATTATTTCTATCTGAAATAAGACGCTAACTATTCCTTTAGCTGCCATTTACAGGTGATGGAAGCTTGAAGAATACAAACCTTATTAACAAATTTAACGGACATGAACAAAGATAATTTAGAAAAAACAATTAGCAGATTTACCCTCTGGATAAACATTAAATTTTAATTATGATTTTTTCTGACACTAATTTCTGATAGTTTATTTTATAAGAAAATTTTATACATATTGATTAAAACAATGCATCAAAACTAACTTTAAAATAGCATAAGATTTACAGTAAGATGTTTAAAAATAGAAGACTGTAATATGATTTGATATCAAATTTAGTTTAAACTTTATTAGAACTGATTATAAAGACTTTTTTTCCCAAAGTTTTTTTTAAAGTTTTTATTTTGATACAGTTAGTTAACATGCAGTGTTATATTAGTGTCAGGTGTACAATATAGTAATTCAGCACTTCCATACATCACCCTTTGCTCATGACCTATTTAATTCATGCCCCCTACTCTCCTCCCTTCTGGTAACCATCAGTTTGTTCTCTATATTTAGGAGTCTGTTTCTTGGTTTCTCTCTCTTATTTTTTCTCCTTTGCTTGTTTGTTTTGTTTTTTTAAATTCCACATATAAGTTAAATCATATGGTATTTGTCTTTCTCGCAGTAATCTATTTCACTTAGCATCATACTCTCTAACTCCATCCGTGTCATTCCAAATAGCAAGATTTCCTTATTTTTTATGACTAAATAATACTCCATTGTCTATGTATACCACATCTTCTTTATCCATTCAACAGTCAGTGGACACTTGGGCTGCTTCCATATCTTGGCTATTGTAAACAGGGATGTATGTATCCCTTTGAATTAGTATTCTTGTATTCTTTAGGTAAATACCTAGTAGTACAATTGCTGGATCATAAGGTAGTTCTATTTTTAACTTATGAGGGACCTCCATACTGTTTTTCCACAATGGCTGCACCAATTTACATTCCCACCAACAGTACATGAGTGTTCCTTTTACTCCACATTCTCACCAGCACCTGTTATGTCTTGTGGTGTTGATTTTAGCCATTCTTCACAGGTATGAGTTGGTATCACATTGTAGTTTTGCATTTCCCTGATGGTTAGTGGTGATGAGCATCTTTTTGTGTGTCTATTGGCCATCTGTGTGTCTTCTTTGGAAAATTTTCATGTCTTCTGCTCATTTTTTAATTGGATTTTTTTTTGTTGGATGTTGAGTTTTATAAGTTCTTTATGTATATGGGATACTAACCCTTTATTGGATATGTCATTTGCAAATATCTTCTCCCATTCCATGGGTTGACTTTTAATTTTGTTGATTGTTTCTTTTGCTGCACAGATGCTTTTTATTTTGATATAGTTTGAATAGTTTATTTTTGTTTTTGTAGCCCTGGCCTCAGGAGACATATCTAGAAAGAAGTTGCTATGGCCGATGTCAAAGAAGTTACTGCCTGTATTCTCTTCTAGGATTTTTATGGATTCGCGTCTCACATTTAGGTCTTTAATCCATTTTGAATTTATTTTTGTGTATGGATGAAACTAGACCACTTTCTTACACCACATACAAAAATAAATTCAAGTTTAGTTTAAACTTTATTATCAGTAACTATCTAAACTTTAATATATAAAGTTTACACATTAGGAAAGCCTTAAATCCTTGATCCCATGGTCTTTTATCAAAGCTGTTTAGAACCTTTACCAAAAAATCAGCCTTGTCTTTTAGTTTACCCACAGCCATCTAGGACTTCCTTCATTCTTCTCACTAGTTATATACAAGGTTTCAGATATTGTAGATTATCAATGTACTATCTGCTTGAGGTATAGGACCATTTAACATTGGATTAATTTCAGTTGCATTTGAACTTGTTAATTTTTAATCATTAAAATCCTCCACATTGTAGTAGGGAAAGACTTCATATAAAAATGAAAGTTATGTCACCAACATCCCAAACGCCATCCAAAACCCTCTCAGATTCCCTATTCATACTTCTCACATCCAGTCAGAATTAAACATATTTTCTGTGTTCTGACAACACTTTCATATTATTATTATGGAATTTTTTCATAATTGAGTATACTAAACCTGGATTGCAGATTTCAGTAACCAAAGGCTTAATTTTTTCTTGAATGCTTAATATAGTGCCGGGGAAATAATGAACTCTCAGCAAGTATTTATAGGGATTAATTAATTAATCTTCAATTGGCTATCTACTTAAAAGCAAAATAAAATTAACATGGTGCAAAAGACGATATATGTCATGTGGTAGATATATTTTATTTTGTATTATTCTTTATCTGCTTTATCTTTTGGGGAATTTTCCCACCACATTCTTTTTCCATCTAGTTGTAAGAGAATGGCTCCGTCTCCATATCTTAAGGGTGGGCGTATGATCTAGGACTTTTAAAGCTTCTTCTTCACCCCAGATGTTTTAATTATGGGAGCCAGTCAATTTATTTATTTTGCTTTAGTTAATTCCAGTTCATTGGCATATGCCTTCAGCAGCATCCTGGCTAAAGCAGTCTGTATTTTAGAATTCTCCCATCAAGAGAAATATTCATCAAGTTTACATTATTTAGTGCTTTCTTAAAGAAAATACATATTCTATGTATTATGCACACACACACACACACACACACACACACACACAGCTTTATATGCATATATAATACTGTTTTATTGCTTCTTACCCTACATAAAGTTCTCAACTCCCACAACTAGTTTTTATTTATTTTTCTTTTCACAGTATTTCAAATATTTTGTGCAGAGACAAACTATTTTTAAACCCATTCACAGAATGGTGTTTTCTTTGTACCTTGTCTCATTTCTTCCTTGAGTGTCTAATATGTGAGAATTTTTTTCATCTTCATTCTTTTTCTCATGCTTGGAACCGGCTTCTATTTTTTTGTTTGTTTGTTTGTTTGTTTGGTTTGTTTTTTTTTAGTGATTTTATTTTTCAGCCTATTTTTCTTTCTCAAGGGAAAAAAAAACAAAGTTACCTATATATCACACTTCCTTCCAAAGAAATCCCACACAATGGGTAAAGTAAGGTATCTCACTGTATCTCATGGATATTGACAATGGATTATCTTTCTCCTTTAACTCTATTAAAATCACAACTCTTCAAGCATCAAAAGAGTGCTAAAGAAAGTAAGAAAAATATTACATACTATCTTTAGCTGTTTTCACTTTAGCATTCTAATTATGTGCTTATTAGCACACATTCTTCTTCCGCTTTGCAGTTTTGTGTATGTTTTTAGAGCAGTTCTAGGTTCACAACAAAATTGAAAAGAAGGTACACAGATTTCCAGATAGCCCTCTCCACACACGTACAGCCTCCTCGTCAACACCCCCCACCTTAGTGGTACATTTTTTTACAAGTGATGAACCTACATTAACCATTATAATCACCCAAAGTCCATAGTTTACCTTAATTTGCTCTTGGTGTTGTATATTCTATAGGTCTGAGCAAAATGTATAATGATAGGTATCTACCATTACAGCATTATACAGAAGATATTTACTGCCCTACAAGCACTCTGTGCACTACCTATTCATTCTTCCCACCTACCACAAATCCTGGACAAACTCTGATCTTTTACTGTCTCCATAGTTTTGCTTGTTCAGAATGTGATATAATTGGAATCATATAGTATGTACTCTTTTTCAGTTCAGGCTTTTTCACTTAGTAATATGTGTTTAAGCCTCCTCCCAGTCTTTTCATGGCTTGATCACTCATTTTATTCTCAGGGCTGAATAATATTCCATTGTCTGGATGTACCAGTTTATTAACCCACTCACCTACTGAAGGACATCTTGGTTGATTCAAGTTTTGGCAATTATAAATAAAACTGCTATAAACATCTGTGTGCACATTTTTGTGTAGACATAAACTTTCATTTTCTTTGAGTAAATACTAGGTGACATGATTGCTGGATTATATGGTAAGATTATTTTTAGTTTTGTAAGAAACTGCCAAAATATCTTCCAAAGTGGCTGTACCATTTGACATCCCCAACATAGGATGAGAGTTCTTACTATTCCACATCTTCACCAGCATGTGGTATTGTCAGGGTTCCAGATTTGAGGCATTCTAATAGGTGCGTAGTAGTATCCTGTTTTAATTTGCATTTCCCTGATGAAACATGATGTGGAACATCTTTTCATAAGCTTATTTTCCATCTGTGTATCTTCTTTGATATGGGCCTGTTAAAATCTTTGGCCCATTTTTAAATTGTTTTGTTTATTTTCTTATTGTTGAGTTTTAAGAGTTCTTTGTATATTTCATATAATATTCCTTTATCAGATATGTGTTCTGCAGATAATTTCTCCCAGCCTGTGATCTGTCTTCTCATCCTCTTGACATTGTCTTTCACAGTGCAGAGGTTTTTAATTTAAATGCAGTTCAATTTATCTATTATTCTTTTGTGGATTATGACTTTGGTGTTGTATCTAAAAAGTCATCACCTTATTTTTGATGAGTGATACCATGATTACATTTTTAGAATATTAGTTTGATTTAAAAATCAGTCATCACCATTTAGGAATTATTTTAGGATTAGTTAAGTGCCTGTTGTGTGTGTGTCTGTGTGTGAAGAATTGGGAAATATCTGAATATTCATTTTAAATAAAAATAAATGTTAATCCCTTATCCAGTGTGACATTTAGTGATTCTGAGTGTGATAAGGTACATCCATCTCTCATAGCTAGTAGCTTTGACTATTTACCAACTAACTAAAAAATCAATATATGTAAGCATTTAGTTTCCTTGTTGCAGTGAACTAAATGTTTATGCCACCCTGTTCATATATGAGAATTTTAACCCCTAATGTAGTGGTATTAGAATTAGCCTTTGGGAAGTGATCAGGTCATGAGAGTGGAGACCTCCCTCCCTGCTTCTGCCATGTGAGGGTATAGTGGGAAGACAGAGGTCTATGAATTAGTTCTTCACCAAACACCTATTCTTTCAGTGTGATAGATATTCGATTTCCTGCCCTTTAGAACTGTGAGAAATAGAGTTCTGTTGTTTAGATGCCACTTAGTCTATGGTATTCTGTTATAGAAAATGAATTAAGATACTTACCATTTATTAGAATCATGTGGTAAAACAACCAATTTTGAGCCAAGAATAATCTAGCCATCCACACAAACTCATTAACCTTTTTCAGTCAAATTATAATTTGACATTTTTCTCTCAGAAGAAAATTTTTATAATTCAGTCTGTGAAACACAGAATTCAAGTAAAATGTTATTGTTTAATATAAATATTTTTGTTATTGTACACGTGTACTTGTGTACATAACATAGTTGCTTACCATGTAGAAAACCTGCTGCTATTAATGTAATAATCAGAAACAGTGTTGGAAACACCTATTTTTAGTTAATTAATGTGATCAACGTAGCTGAAACATATTTTCAAAAGATTCACCCAGGGTTATTTACTCTGGGATTTTCTAACCTACTACACTTTAGAGTTATCTGGAGCTTCTATAAAATGCCCACTGGACATGCCCCACACCAATTAAATAGCAGTTTTTGGAGATAGGGCCTTGGATTATGTTTTTGAAAGCTCCCCAGAGACTCCTAAGTTACAATCAAGGTGAAATACCATTTATTTGAACCAAATGGGTGTTCAAAATCATATTATGCAATTTTTAGTTGTTTGTTGAGAACCATTTCCTTGACAAAAAGACTTTCACTTAGTGTTGATGGATAATGTCAAATGTTTTTCCTCTTATTTTTAACATGAAATATGTTACAGAAACCCTTGATAATCACAAGCCTCTGCATTTTAAAAGATTTCCATTGTTGTGAACTATTTTTGCTCATTCAGATCTTCCTGGGGGGAATTTATCTCACTGGGAGGTAATCTATATTTAGTCTTAACTCAAAAAATGAAAGCTCTTCAGAAAAGCTTAGGGCATACAGGTCATTAGCAAAAAGCTGAAATTGAAGTATTCACTGAAGTATCCATTAAAATAATGAATACTCCATTATTATGAGATTTATTTTCCTGTAATAGTAATTTTCCCACATGGGCACTGCAATATTTTATTGCAGTAGGTTCACTTTTAAACTTATTTCTGAATAAATGTAGTATATAAACAAAATAAAATAGGTAATAATAAATACAGAACATGAGAAAGATTTAAAAAGAAGACAAAAAAATGTTAGGTCCAAACTTTTGCTTTAGAACAACAAAATGTAAGCCATTGGAAAGGTATGTTTGATTAACAGTTTAAAAGGTAGTTGTTCAGTAGCAAAAATCAAAGCAGTAAAAATAACTTTGTTAATAATATTTAAAAATAACTTAAGTATTATCTTTAGAATATAGTATGTACTAAGAATCTCCCTACAGAAACATTATTTCTATTATAATGAAATATATTTTCCCAGTGATCATTTTTTAAATATTTAAGTGCCAAATTGATTCTAATACTGTGCAGAAGATATATATGATTAAGAGATGATTTTCACCCTTAGATAGTTAACCATGCCTGAATGACATAAGTATACGCATAAGAAATGCAATAGAGTGAGTGCCGTAGTAATAAAGTGTAGAGATCAGAAGAGGGCATGTTTCAGCCCTAAGGCACTGAGCAAGGGTGTCCAAAGGAAGAGGTATTTGAAATAGGTTTCAAAGGATGAGGAGAAATTTTCCACAGGGAGCAGAATGAGTAAAGTGAATCAATAAAACTTAGAGCATTCTGCAGAAAGGCAAGCTGGTCAGTATGCTCAGGAACAAACAGTTGCATTCTGGATATATTTTAAAGACATAAGAGACAAGGATATCAATATTTGAAATTGAATTACTGTCTACTAATGTATTAAAACTGTCTTCATACATGTGGCCAAGTGTTAGTATTACCAAAATCACAGCATTGCAGATTTCTCAGCCCTAGAACAGATGAGACCATATTTCATATACTTTTATTTGACTTCAAACATCAAAAAAGAAAGAAGCAAAACTGCTTTTGTAACTGTTGAGTATGTAATCCATGTAGTGGCCCATACCTTAATTCATTTTGCTTATAATATAATATCTGATTAAAAATCAGTGAGGATAAATGTGGGGTAATTTTTTTTTCCAATCATTTAAACTATGGTATCGATATACAATTTATCAACTAAATGCCTATGTAGATACTCAGAAGAAATTTCAAATAAGTTGATAACATCATTCCTTACATTTGGTCCTTTTACTGTCCAGAAATTGTACTTTTTTTCTTAGCTAGGTAGTCCTCCTGAGTCAAGGATTCTGACTTGTGAAAGAAAGCCACCAGTGGGATTCAGTCTGTAGGCTGGAGACAGAATCTAAAAAGGATTTAATGTGCAAACAACGACATAAGAAACCACTCCAGATTTACTGGCTTAAAGCAAAAATGATTATTATTTCCCATAAGTCTCAACAGATTTCAGCTGTCCTTCATTTGTCCACAGTTTGCCAGTGGTTTGGCAGGGGCTGGCTGGTCTAGGATGGTCTGAGCTGGGATGTTTAAGTCTGCCCTGTGGTTTGTCATCCTATGGGAGGTTTGCCTAAGGTTCTTCTAATGATAATGGTTGAAGTACAAGAGAAAAGTCAAAATTGCACAAGTGCTTTTTAAAGTCTCTATGCCAAGTCTGATAACATTCTGTTGGCCTTGGCCAAGCAAGTGATAAGGCCAAGCCCAGATGTAAGGAATGGGGAAAAAGACTCTGATCATTTAGTGAGAAGAACCTGAAAGTCACAGGTAAAGGGCAAACAAAACAAATAAACAAAGCCTTAAACACGCACACACACACACACACACACACACACACACACACATTGCAACCACCATTTCGTTGTCAGGTCTCAGGTCTGGAGACAAGCAACTTTGATTAAGACCTTATTTCCGATAGAGGGATTGGGAAGATGGCGGTTTAGGAGGACGCTGGGCTCACCGCGTATCCTGCTGATCACTTAGATTCCACCTATACCTGCCTTACTAACCCAGAAAACCACCAGAAACTAGCAGAATGGAGTCTCCGGAGCCAAGCGCAGACGAGAGGCCCACGGAAGAGGGTAGGAAGGACGGAGAGATGGTGTGCGCTCCACGGACTGGCAGGAGGGAGCCGGAGCAGAGGGGCGGCCCGCCGGCCAAGCAGAGACCCCGAGTCTGGCTCGCAAAAGTGGAGGGGCCAGACGAAGTGTGTTCCGACAGCAAGCGGGACTTGTTTAGCATCTGGGAGGTCATAAGTTAACAGCTTTGCTCGGAAAGTGGGAAGCCTGGAGGACAAAGGGAGGGAGAGCTGCTGAGCCCCTGGACGACAGAGCTCAGTTTGGCGGGGAACAAAGGCGCTCGCCAGCACCATCTCCCTCGCCCATTCTCCAGCCAAAATTCCAAAGGGAACCAGTTCCAGCCAGGGAACTTGCTTGCTCTGCGCAAACACCCAACACGGTCCTTCTGCGGAGCCACCTTTATGGCAGCGGGTCTGACTCCCTCCCGCTGCCACAGGGCCCCTCCTGAAGTGGATCACCTAAGGAGAAGTGAGCTAAGCCTGCCCCTCCTGCCCCCGTGCACCTTGCCTACCCACCCCAGCTAATACACCAGATCCCCAGCACCACAAGCCTGGCAGGGTGCAAGTAGCCCAGACGGGCCACGCCACCCCACAGTGAATCCCACCCCTAGGAAAGGGGAAGAGAAGGCCCACACCAGTCTGACTGTGGCCCCAGCGGTGGGCCGGGGGCAGACATCAGGTCTGACTGCGACTCTGCCTACCAGCTCCAGTTATACACCACAGCACAGGGGAAGTGCCCTGCAGGTCCGCACCACTCCAGGGACTATCCAAAATGACCAAACGGAAGAATTCCCCTCAGAAGAATCTCCAGGAAATAACAACAGCTAATGAACTGATCAAAAAGCATTTAAATAATATAACAGAAAGTGAATTTAGAATAAAAGCCATAAAATTAATCGCTGGGCTTGAAAACAGTATAGAGGACAGCAGAGAATCTCTTGCTACAGAGATCAAGGGACTAAGGAAGAGTCACAAGAAGCTGAAAAACGCTTTAAACGAAATGCATAACAAAATGGAAACCACCACAGCTCGGCTTGAAGAGGCAGAGGAGAGAATAGGTGAACTAGAAGATAAAGTTATGGAAAAAGAGGAAGCTGATTAAAAGAGAGATAAAAAAATCCAGGAGTATGAGGGGAAAATTAGAGAACTAAGTGACACACTAAAAAGAAATAATATATGCATAATTGGTATCCCAGAGGAGGAAGAGAGAGGGAAAGGTGCTGAACGTGTACTTGAAGAAATAATAGCTGAGAACTTCCCTGAACTGGGGAAGGAAAAAGGCACTGAAATCCAAGAGGTACAGAGAACTCCCTTCCAATGTAACTTGAATCGATCTTCTGCACGACATATCATAGTGAAACTGGCAAAATACAAGGATAAAGAGAAAATTCTGAAAGCAGCAAGGGATAAACGTGCCCTAACTTATAAAGGGAGACCTATAAGACTCCTGACTGATCTCTCTTTTGAAACTTGGCAGGCCAGAAAGGATTGGCACGAGATCTTCAATGTATTGAACAGAAAAATATGCAGCCAAGAATCCTTTATCCAGCAAGTCTGTCATTTAGAAGAGAAGGAGAGATAAAGGTCTTCCCAAACAAATAAAAACTGAAGGAATTTGTCACCACTAAACCAGCCCTACAAGAGATCCTAAGGGGGATCCTGTGAGACAAAGTACCAAGGACATCACTACAAGCATAAAACATACAGACATCACAATGACTCTAAACCCGTATCTTTCTATAATAACACTGAATGTAAATGGATTAAATGCGCCAACCAAAAGACATAGGGTATCAGAATGGATAAAAAAACAAGACCCATCGATTTGCTGTCTACAAGAGACTCATTTTAGACCTGAGGACACCTTTAGATTGAGAGTGAGGGGATGGAGAACTATTTATCATGCGACTGGAAGCCAAAAGAAAGCTGGAGTAGCCATACTTATATCAGACAAACTAGACTTTAAATTAAAGGCTGTAACAAGAGATGAAGGGCATTATATAATAATTACAGGGTCTATCCATCAGGAAGAGCTGACAATTATAAATGTCTATGTGCCGAATACTGGAGCCCCCAAATATATAAAACAATTACTCACAAACATAAGCAACCTTATTGATAAGAATGTGGTAATTGCAGGGGACTTTAACACTGCACTTACAGAAATGGATAGATCATCTAGACACATGGTCAATAAAGAAACAAGGGCCCTGAATGACACATTGGATAGATGGACTTGACAGATATAGTTAGAACTCTGCATCCCAAAGCAACAGAATATACTTTCTTCTCGAGTGCACATGGAACATTCTCCAAGATAGATCATATACTGGGTCACAAAACAGCCCTTCATAAGTATACAAGAATTGAAATTATACCATGCATACTTTCAGACCACAATGCCATGAAGCTTGAAATCAACCACAGGAAAAAGTCTGGAAAACCTCCAAAAGCATGGAGGTTAAAGAACACCCTACTAAAGAATGAGTGGGTCAACCAGGCAATTAGAGAAGAAATTAAAAAATATACGGAAACAAACGAAAATGAAAATACAACAATCCAAACGCTTTGGGATGCAGCAAAGGCAGTCCTGAGAGGAAAATACATTGCAATCCAGGCCTATCTCAAGAAACAAGAAAAATCCCAAATACAAAATCTAACAGCACACCTAAAGGAACTAGAAGCAGAACAGCAAAGGCAGCCTAAACCCAGCAGAAGAAGAGAAATAATAAAGATCAGAGCAGAAATAAACAATATAGAATCTAAAAAAACTGTAGAGCAGATCAACGAAAACAAGAGTTGGTTTTTTGAAAAAATAAACAAAATTGACAAACCTCTAGCCAGGCTTCTCAAAAAGAAAAGGGAGATGACCCAAATAGATAAAATCATGAATGAAAATGGAATGATTACAACCAATCCCTCAGAGATACAAACAATTATCAGGGAATACTATGAAAAATTATATGCCAACAAATTGGACAACCTGGAAGAAATGGACAAATTCCTGAACACCCACACTCTTCCAAAACTCAATCAGGAGGAAATAGAAAGCTTGAACAGACCCATAACCAGCGAAGAAATTGAATCGGTTATCAAAAATCTCCCAACAAATAAGAGTCCAGGACCAGATGGCTTCCCAGGGGAGTTCTACCAGACGTTTAAAGCAGAGATAATACCTATCCTTCTCAAGCTATTCCAAGAAATAGAAAGGGAAGGAAAACTTCCAGACTCATTCTATGAAGCCAGTATTACTTTGATTCCTAAACCAGACAGAGACCCAGTAAAAAAAGAGAACTACAGGCCAATATCCCTGATGAATATGGATGCAAAAATTCTCAATAAGATACTAGCAAATCGAATTCAACGGCATATAAAAAGAATTATTCACCATGATCAAGTGGGATTCATTCCTGGGATGCAGGGCTGGTTCAACATTCACAAATCAATCAATGTGATACATCACATTAATACAAGAAAAGAACCATATGATCCTGTCAATCGATGCAGAAAAGGCCTTTGACAAAATCCAGCACCCTTTCTTAATAAAAACGCTTGAGAAAGTCGGGATAGAAGGAACATACTTAAACATCATAAAAGCCATTTATGAAAAGCCCACAGCTAACATCATCCTCAAAGGGGAAAAACTGAGAGCTTTTTCCCTGAGATCAGGAACACGACAGGGATGCCCACTCTCACCGCTGTTGTTTAACATAGTGCTGGAAGTTCTAGCATCAGCAATCAGACAACAAAAGGAAATCAAAGGCATCCAAATTGGCAAAGATGAAGTCAAGCTTTCGCTTTTTGCAGATGACATGATATTATACATGGAAAATCCGACAGACTCCACCAAAAGTCTGCTAGAACTGATACAGGAATTCAGCAAAGTTGCAGGATACAAAATCAATGTACAGAAATCATTTGCATTCTTATACACTAACAATGAAGCAACAGAAAGACAAATAAAGAAACTGATCCCACTCACAATTGCACCAAGAAGCATAAAATACCTAGGAATAAATCTAACCAAAGATGTAAAGGATCTGTATGCTGAAAACTATAGAAAGCTTATGAAGGAAATTGAAGAAGATTTAAAGAAATGGAAAGACATTCCCTGCTCATGGATTGGAAGAATAAATATTGTCAATATGTCAATACTACCCAAAGCTATCTACACATTCAATGCAATCCCAATCAAAATTGTACCAGCATTCTTCTCGAAACTAGAACAAGCAATTCTAAAATTCATATGGAACCACAAAAGGCCCCGAATAGCCAAAGGAATTTTGAAGAAGAAGACCAAAGCAGGAGGCATCACAATCCCAGACTTTAGCCTCTACTACAAAGCTGTCATCATCAAGACAGCATGGTATTGGCACAAAAACAGACACATAGACCAATGGAATAGAATAGAAACGCCAGAACTAGACCCACAAACGTATGGCCAACTCATCTTTGACAAAGCAGGAAAGAACATCCAATGGAAAAAAGACAGCCTCTTTAACAAATGGTGCTGGGAGAACTGGACAGCAACATGCAGAAGGTTGAAACTAGACCACTTTCTGACACCATTTACAAAAATAAACTCAAAATGGAAAAAGGACCTGAATGTGAGACAGGAAACCATCAAAACCCTAGAGGAGAAAGCAGGAAAAGACCTCTCTGACCTCAGCCGTAGCAATCTCTTACTCGACACATCCCCAAAGGCAAGGGAATTAAAAGCAAAAGTGAATTACTGGGACCTTATGAAGATAAAAAGCTTCTGCACAGCAAAGGAAACAACCAACAAAACTAAAAGGCAACCAACGGAATGGGAAAAGATATTTGCAAGTGACATATCAGACAAAGGGCTAGTATCCAAAATCTATAAAGAGCTCACCAAACTCCACACCCGTAAAACAAATAACCCAGTGAAGAAATGGGCAGAAAACATGAATAGACACTTCTCTAAAGAAGACATCCGGATGGCCAACAGGCACATGAAAAGACGCTCAATATCGCTCCTTATCAGGGAAATACAAATCAAAACCACACTCAGATATCACCTCACGCCAGTCAGAGTGGCCAAAATGAACAAATCAGGAGACTATAGATGCTGGAGAGGATGTGGAAAAACGGGAACCCTCTTGCACTGTTGGTGGGAATGCAAACTGGTGCAGCCACTCTGGAAAACAGTGTGGAGGTTCCTCAGGAAATTAAAAATAGATCTACCCTATGACCCAGCAATAGCACTGCTAGGAATTGACCCAAGGGATACAGGGGTACTGATGCATAGGGGCACTTGTACCCCAATGTTTATAGCAGCACTCTCAACAATAGCCAAATTGTGGAAAGAGCCTAAATGTCCATCAACTGATGAATGGATAAAGAAATTGTGGTTTATATACACAATGGAGTACTACATGGCAATGAGAAAGAAGGAAATATGGCCCTTTGTAGCAACGTGGATGGAACTGGAGAGTGTGATGCTAAGTGAAATAAGCCATACAGAGAAAGACAGATACCATATGGTTTCACTCTTATATGGATCCTGAAAAACTTAACAGAAACCCATGGGGGAGGGGAAGGAAAAAAAAAAGAGGTTAGAGTGGGAGAGAGCCAAAGCATAAGAGACTGTTAAAAACTGAGAACAAACTGAGGGTTGATGGGGGGTGGGAGGGAGGGGAGGGTGGGTGATGGATATTGAGGAGGGCACCTTTTGGGATAAGCACTGGGTGTTGTATGGAAACCAATTTGACAATAAACTTCATATATTGAAAAAAAAAAAAAGACCTTATTTCCAATCTTGACTCTTTGCAGTTCACGTAAATTTGGTTGCTATTGCCCAGATCAGCAAAGTGATTTAAAGGCTAAATAAAGCACTTGCACACACTTCCTCTAAAATTCACCCTAGTAAACACATTAGTGGAATCACATAAAATCATATTTTAAGCACATAGTTGAAAAATGAGTGACAAGAAACCATGAAATTTAAGGATTATTCCAATAGCAGTACAGTCTTTGAGAAAAGAAAAGGTAATTTTTTGTTGGGACTTATTTCCTGGCCTTTAAATGTGCTTGGTTTCTTAAACTTTTAATAATTGGATCTTTGAAAGTTTCACTTTATGTATTTGTATAGCTGGGGCTTTTATACTTATCTTTTACTGATATTAGACAATAGCTAAATTAGCAATTAGGTATAAATAGAAATAATTCAAAGATGATTAAAATCTTTGTTTATTTAAAAAAATTTTTTAGCTTTTATTTATTTTTGAGACAGAGAGAGACAGAGCATGAATGGGGGGAGGGTCAGAGAGAGAGGGAGAGAAACAGGCTGTAGGCTCTGAGCTGTCAGCAGAGAACCTGACGCAGGGCTCGAACTTATGGACCCCGTGATCGTGACCTGAGCCGAAGTTGGACACTTAACCGACTGAGCCACCCAGGTGCCCCCAAAGATGATTAAAATCTTAAAGACATCTCAAAGACATGACAATACTCCAGTCTAGAGAACTAGTCCAGAAAATGTAAATAAATGTAATAAAGTGTTTTTCAGAAAGATTTTTCAATATAAATTATTATTTTAAATTAAGTAGTAAAAATCATATAAACCTCATGCCTAAAACGTGAAATTCTGTATTCCTCCTGATAATTATTGCAATTAATTTTGGCCAAATAGTGATTATGGAACTTTTAGAAATTCTGCATCTTCTATATAACTTATTCTGACTATGAACCATGATCTGGGTAATTTGCTGCCTCAATAATGTCAAAATTAATAAGCTAAAGTTAGTATCAAGAGCTGTTTCAACATTTGCTGCCAAATATCCCTAAAATACTTTTCAGGACAAGATAGGAATAAATAAATAAAAGCCAACGATATGAATAATTTATTTCATTATTCCCAAAAGCTACATGCATTTCATCTCCTGTCATACTTGCTTTAACTCCTTTCCCAGTCAGGACTGCAATATGTACTTATCATGTCCCAGAGACTAACACCTTGACTTTGCATAGCCCCACTTTTTCTGTATCATGATGCAGCTTCCTCTTCCTTCCCTAGTTAATTCTAATAGTTGTAGCTGACCTCTGCAGCCATTCTCTTCTTTTTGCCATAGACGGCAGCCATTTTGCAAATTCCAATATCTCATTAGATAGCTATGAGTTTGTGTTACTAATAAAATTTGTTCCTTGTGGAAACTATTTATGTAGGTATGTAAATACCCTAAAACTTTTAAATTTTTTCTACCCGACCATCTTTCTCACTTACAGATCAGTCTTGGGTTGTCATTGTTTTATCCAGACGAGGAGGTAAGAATCACAACTAGTTTAGAGTTGGAAGTCTGGCAAATTCCTTTATTTAAGCAGTTAATCTGGAATGTCCTTTATTTCTATATGCCTCTTGCTGAGATTCTGTGCTGTGTCTATTTGTAAATATAAAAGCTTCTCCTGGAGACAGATGGTTATTTACAGTGTTTTCTCTATTATGCAGGATAAATTATTAACAAGAAAATAATTGAATATTGAATATGCCCTGGCAAAGAAATAATCTTTCACCAAGTCTGTCACATAGTATGCTGCAAGCATGCATTCCAATTAGTAGAGTGGGCCAAGTAGATTAATGTATCAAATTGTTTAAATTCATGATCCAAATCTACTTTTCTTAAGAACTTAGTACAATTGGGAATTAATTGTTATTCAAGTTTGCTAACTCTCTGCAAGTTTCAACCATATTTTAAGACCCGTGGATTTACATCATAATTCAATATGCATACCACTGAAAAAGTTTTCTTGAAAGCATTTTTTTCATTTTTTTCATTTTGATGGTATTATACCACAACTGATCAAATTATTTATCATTTTAACATATAAAAATGTATGGGTAGGAAATTGTACCTCATTTTTTATAAGTGAGTTTCAAAATACTAAGTATTGACATAAAAATGAATATATCCAGCTAGGAGAGTAGAATAACTAAAATATTTTAATATTTTATAATTTTAAAAGGATTATAATAGGATTAAAAGGATTATAATATTTTAAAAGGATTATAATATCAGTATAGGTACAAATAAAACTCTTTAACCATTATATGATAACAGTTCCCTCTCAGAGGTTCTCAAAGTATGGTCCTTTCATTGGCAGCATCAGCAGTTAATGGCAACTTGTAAGAAACAGAAACACTCAGACCCCAGAATTTCTGAATCAGAAATTGAGGTTAGGGCCCAGCCATAAGCATTTTACAATGACCTCTGTATGATTCTCATGAATACTAAAGTTGGACAACCATTGTTATATCAAGTTATTTATCCTTTCCAAGCATTTTTACAATCATACCACTTCATCTGTAATAAAAAGTCTAAGTATTATGATTCATATTTAACAACTGAGGAAACTAAAACTCAGCAAGATTAAGATCAAAGTCTTCAAAGGTCCACAGCTAAATTGATGACAGAAGTAGTACCTGATTTGACTTTCATTAGCAATTGTCTCCATTAACAAACTCATAATTTTTACCTTAATTAGACAAAAAAAAATTTTTTTAAGGAAAAATAATGTCGAAGTCAGGTAAGATATTGACTTTGGCATGATATTGAAAGTAGGGGAAGGACGATCAATCAATTCATACCTTAATATTTGTTGAGTATTCACAACCAAGGAGGAATTCTGTGGTAGAATGAAAGCTTCAAAGAATTATGTTAAATAGTTCCTGCCATGGAACATTCTTTTATTCTTTTTTTTTTTTTTAATTTTTTTTTTCAACGTTTATTTATTTTTGGGACAGAGAGAGACAGAGCATGAACGGGGGAGGGGCAGAGAGAGAGGGAGACACAGAATCAGAAACAGGCTCCAGGCTCCGAGCCATCAGCCCAGAGCCTGACGCAGGGCTCGAACTCACGGACCGCGAGATCATGACCTGGCCGAAGTCGGACGCTTAACCGACTGCGCCACCCAGGCGCCCCTCTTTTATTCTTTTAACAAAGCATATATCATTTGGGGGTGGAGGAATCAACCATAGGCAAGACACAGTCCTGGCCTTCAAGGATCTTCCAGTCTACTGGGAGAAACAGACCAAAAAATGAATGATTTCAATATAGAAAAAAATATGCTACTATATATAAAATATGTCATTTTGAGCACATAACAAAAACATTGCTGGCTGGCTCTGAGCCATAAAAATAGCTAACAATAAGAGAAAGAATGAATGGCATGAATCTTTTATCATCTTGCCAATTTTTATCTAAAGAAGGGTACATAAGGGGCACCTGAGTGGCTCAGTCAGTTGAGCGTCTGACTTTGGCTCAGGTCACTATCTCATGGTTTGTGGGTTCGAGCCCCATTTTGGGCCCTGTGCTAATAGCTCACAGCCTGAAGCCTGCTTCAGATTCTGTGTCTCCCTCTCTCTCTGCTCCTCCTGCACTCTTGCTCTCTCTCTCTCCAAAATAAATAAACATTAAAAAATAAAGAAGGGTGCATAAATTTTCAAGTGTTATTACTCTAATGAACCATTGTCCATAGATATATTTGAAATCCAGAGAAGAGTTTTGAGTGGAGTCTCTTTGTCCAAATACAACAAATTAAATATTTCACAGCATAAAAGTTAAGCATTACTCATTATGTTTAAAAAACATTCTATAACTTAGAATATTAAAAATAAACTATAATAGTTCAGTGCTCATTTTTTATTTTAGAGGAATCAGATGGTGACTTGATGCTATTACTAGAAAAGTGGAAGACAGCACTGAATTTGTTATAGAATAAATCAAAATAAAACATCTATAATTTGTATAACTTTCTGCTCTGCTACAGAGTTCTTATGTTAATTAATATAGCTCCTTTTTATAACCATATCAACTAAGTTCAGTGCAATAATAAACTATTCCATTTTTGCTAATTTAATCTCACACTGAGTTTTCTCTTACTTTCCAACATTATACATGATGAATGTAGAAACACAGGCAACCACCTAACATATTGGAGCAGATGGAGTAAAAAAAATAACTAAATCAGAATGATTTCCCTAAATTTTCAGTATGTGAGACAAAGAAAATGAAGATTTAATATGCAACAAACTTTCCATTGTAATAATTCTACAACAGTGAACCCATGATGATGAGAGTATCTTGTATATTAAATTATATTGTTTGGCATTATTGCTACCTGATTCTGGATAATATTAATATCAGCTGGCTAATTTCCACATTAACTAAAATGAATGGCTAATATTCCATTTAATCTCACAACAATATTGCAGATAAAATCAAGATTCCAAGAGGTCAATTTATGTTGCCAGGTTTCACATAAGATAAATGCCAAAATCAAGATTTCACCTGCAATTCGCCTGCATCTACTATCTCCCCCTATTCACTTCCTACTCAGAAACACACACACAAACACATTCAGAGGCAAATATTAATTTTTTATTGTTAGTTGCTATATTTAGTTAGTTGCTAAGGGAAGACAAGAACCAGCTAATGATCCAGAAAAAGTTTGGAAATATTTAGCCCATAGTCCTGAAAATTATGAAAAAAAAAGTCTTTCAAATATTGATCCTTTTGAGTAATTTGGAAATAAATTTATTTTGCATTCTAGTGCCACTGATGGATTAATAAATCAACGTATACTTAAATGTTATATTTGTAAAAAGGCTGCACCTGTTCATGTAATATTGATTTAGATGGTTTTAATTGATAGCAAGCTAAGAGATCAACAGCACATTTGACAAAAGAAGATTTCCACAACTAGGATAAAAAATACACTGATATTATTAAGTCAAAGTCTAAATTTAACATTTTCATGATTTAAAAATATTTTCCCAAATAAATATTGCATTCTACCTTTCTCAAACAAATGTGCTTCAAATAGATATTGCACCTACCTTTCTCAAATAAATATTGAATTGTAATTGTCCTTTGAACATTGAGTTGTCATGAACTAAATAACCTAAAACTCTAAAGACCCCTCCCTGCCTCCTGAATGGAATGAATTCAATAAGGAAGTCTTGCGTGGAATTAAAAAACATCTATCTACCTCCCCTTTTATGCCACTGAATATCTTACCATCAGTGGGACAGAGGAGTAGTCTGTGGTCTCCAAGGTTTTAACAATTATTCACTTCTCTTTTATCCATATGCCCGTTGGCAAAATAATACAAATTACAATGTTTAAACCATTTAGATTTTGTTTAGTTTTCTTTTCATCATAAATTGTTTGTTGTCTTTATGTATTATGGTTACCACAGCAGTACAATATACCCAAATCTATCATTATGCACTATAACTACTAGAACATAGAATTTTTGTCTATTCTTTAGCTTTTAAAAAAAATTTTGAACTAATTTTAAGGACATAGGAGCAATGTATATAGTGAAGTTAGATGGGAATTGTTTGTTATTATGAAGGAAAAAATACATGTTAAATTCTTCATCTTCTATTAAAGGAGTATTATAGGAGTGTAAGTATACTTATTTCATTCATGAATTTGATAACTAGGACCTAACCATCTGCCAGACCACATTATTGTGTAATCAATTCCCATTAGGTGCCTACTAGAAAACTCAGATCAATTAGTACTTGTAATGGAAGCTCAGTAATAATTACAGCTACATCTAGTGAGCATTTATTTCCTATAAGTCAAGCATGGTGATAGACATAGTTTAAACTGTTCAAGTGTAATACAATAAAAATTATATTAAGAGTGTAGGGGGCTTATAAAGAATTATTAGCAAAAGAAAACTGGATATGAATAAAGTCTTCAAAGATACAATTTTTGACTCACCTCCTATATTTTGACTGCCTAGCATTTGTCTTCATGACTCACCAAATAAGGTGATTCTCAGGCATAGAGATTTTTCAGTCATGAAGCTTTAGGCATCCTCTGGATTCAGATAAGTCCCCTGACCATACCCTGCACCCTGAGAGTGCCTATGGAATGAGAAGTATCCACAAGGTTTATGCTAAGCTGGGAGTGACACAGAGCTTATGCTGTATTCCTTAGAAAAACAGGATGATATCTATTTTGAGCCCTCCACCTGGCATTTCCCCCATTTTATTCCTGGGATTTATTCTCTCCATAGTGACCCATTCTTTCCATATTCATAATGTGTACATTTAATCTCCAAACCTCATCATTAAGGCTAGGTGGAACTTGATTTTCAGAACAAGGATATTTTTTCCCAAAAGTCAGGAGCTAGAGTATTGTGACCCCCTATGTCATCAGCAATAATGTAGTAACAAGGAAACACAGTTTTATCACTTTTGCAACCATATTGTTACTCTTCTCTTTATGCTCTGGATTTAAGGTCTGTTCTGATATAAGGTAATATTTCTAAAGGTAAAGAATGCACTTCTTTAAAGTCTTCTGAGATATGATCCATAAGAGACTGGGAACATATTTGAGTTAATAGTTTTTAATGAGCTGGTTACCAAACATTAAAAACACAGATTTTAATTTATTAATTACTGTTAGTATTTTAATTATAAGATAAATAGTATCATCTAATTATTAATGATCTACTTTCATGGAGAATGCCTCTGTAGCATGGTATTTCTGAGATATTTTCAGAATTCCACATTACTAGATTTCTGAGAACACCTATGAATTTACTTTAAAATGATAATGATAAATTTACTTAAATATTTAACACATATAATACAGGGAAATGCAGGAATTAAATTAAATTTAAACTAAGTTGCAGATCGTACTTATCTTTACATCATTGTAAAATACAGTAGTAATCTGGAGTCAATACTTCATTGATTCAACTTTTTTTCACTTACCAAATCAAATAATAGTATGCATAATATAATTATTTTTCTATGATTGTATAATCCTCTTCCTAAGAGGAATCTTATCTTTAGTTCATCTAATTTTCTTTATAAAAAGTCACCTCACCTGAGATAAGGGTGCCTGGGTGGCTCAGTTGGTTAAGCGTCCGACTTTGGCTGATGTCATGAGCTTACGATTTGTGGGTTGGAGCCCCGCGTTAGGCTCTCTGCTGACAGATCTTATGCTGTAGAAGTCTATTGTAATTTAGATTGCATTATTGCATTAATAATACTAATATTTGAATTCTGTGTCTCCCTCTCTCTCTGCCCTTATCCTGTTCATGCTCTGTCTCTATCTAAAAAATAAATAAACATTAAAAAAAATTAAAAAGTCACCTGGGATAAAAAGTATAATGTAAAAGTATGGTTTTGAAAGAATATATAGAAGAAAAGAAATTTAATGATTTAGGTCCCATATATGAAGATTAAAACTGAAAGAGTTGTTTTAATTGCTGTTTTCCACATTTAGAAACTATGGTATGATTTTTCTAAATCTACAAGGTTCTTGTTGCTATCGGTTTAGAGATTAAAGCATTATATCTATTCTAAAATGGTGGAATTATAAATAGGATCTTACGCTGTAGAAGTCTATTGTATTTTAGATTGCATTATTGCATTAATAACCCTTAATACAGTTAATCATACATTTTTATCATTTCATAAAACAACATAGCCATATAGGTTAGCAACTCAAATATACTATTTTTAGTATTTTTTAATTAAGTTTTTTTGAAGTTTTTTTTAATTTAAATTTCAGTTAGTTAAAATACAGTGTATTATTAGTTTCAGGTATGCAATTAGTGATTCAAAACTTACACACTTTTTTTTATGTTTATTTTTATTTTATTTTTTTTTCAATATATGAACTTTATTGTCAAATTGGTTTCCATACAACACCCAGTGCTCATCCCAAAAGGTGCCCTCCTCAATACCCATCACCCACCCTCTCCTCCCTCCCACCCCCCATCAACCCTCAGTTTGTTCTCAGTTTTTAACAGTCTCTTATGCTTTGGCTCTCTCCCACTCTAACCTCCTTTTTTTTTTCCTTCCCCTCCCCCATGGGTTTCTGTTAAGTTTCTCAGGATCCACATAAGAGTGAAAACATATGGTATCTGTCTTTCTCTGTATGGCTTATTTCACTTAGCATCACACTCTCCAGTTCCATCCACGTTGCTACAAAGGGCCATATTTCCTTCTTTCTCATTGCCATGTAGTACTCCATTGTGTATATAAACCACAATTTCTTTATCCATTCATCAGTTGATGGACATTTAGGCTCTTTCCACAATTTGGCTATTGTTGAGAGTGCTGCTATAAACATTGGGGTACAAGTGCCCCTATGCATCAGTACTCCTGTATCCCTTGGGTCAATTCCTAGCAGTGCTATTGCTGGGTCATAGGGTAGGTCTATTTTTAATTTCCTGAGGAACCTCCACACTGTTTTCCAGAGTGGCTGCACCAGTTTGCATTCCCACCAACAGTGCAAGAGGGTTCCCGTTTTTCCACATCTTCTCCAGCATCTATAGTCTCCTGATTTGTTCATTTTGGCCACTCTGACTGGCGTGAGGTGATATCTGAGTGTGGTTTTGATTTGTATTTCCCTGATGAAGAGCGACATTGAGCATCTTTTCATGTGCCTGTTGGCCATCCGGATGTCTTCTTTAGAGAAGTGTCTATTCATGTTTTCTGCCCATTTCTTCACTGGGTTATTTGTTTTACGGGTGTGGAGTTTGGTGAGCTCTTTATAGATTTTGGATACTAGCCCTTTGTCTGATATGTCACTTGCAAATATCTTTTCCCATTCTGTTGGTTGCCTTTTAGTTTTGTTGGTTGTTTCCTTTGCTGTGCAGAAGCTTTTTATCTTCATAAGGTCCCAGTAATTCACTTTTGCTTTTAATTCCCTTGCCTTTGGGTATGTGTCGAGTAAGAGATTGCTACGGCTGAGGTCAGAGAGGTATTTTCCTGCTTTCTCCTCTAGGGTTTTGATGGTTTCCTGTCTCACATTCAGGTCCTTTTTCCATTTTGAGTTTATTTTTGTAAATGGTGTCAGAAAGTGGTCTAGTTTCAACCTTCTGCATGTTGCTGTCCAGTTCTCCCAGCACCATTTGTTAAAGAGGCTGTCTTTTTTCCACTGGATGTTCTTTCCTGCTTTGTCAAAGATGAGTTGGCCATACGTTTGTGGGTCTAGTTCTGGGGTTTCTATTCTATTCCATTGGTCTATGTGTCTGTTTTGGTGCCAATACCATGCTGTCTTGATGATGACAGCTTTGTAGTAGAGGCTAAAGTCTGGGATTGTGATGCCTCGTGCTTTGGTCTTCTTCTTCAAAATTCCTTTGGCTATTCGGGGCCTTTTGTGGTTCCATATGAATTTTAGAATTGCTTGTTCTAGTTTCGAGAAGAATGCTGGTGCAATTTTGATTGGGATTGCATTGAATGTGTAGATAGCTTTGGGTAGTATTGACATATTGACAATATTTATTCTTCCAATCCATGAGCAGGGAATGTCTTTCCATTTCTTTAAATCTTCTTCAATTACCTTCATAAGCTTTCTATAGTTTTCAGCATACAGATCTTGTACATCTTTGGTTAGATTTGTTCCTAGGTATTTTATGCTTCTTGGTGCAATTGTGAATGGGATCAGTTTCTTAATTTGTCTTTCTGTTGCTTCATTGTTAGTGTATAAGAATGCAACTGATTTCTGTACATTGATTTTGTATCCTGCAACTTTGCTGAATTCCTGTATCAGTTCTAGCAGACTTTTGGTGGAGTCTATCGGATTTTCCATAAAACTTACACACTTTTTAGTTATCTCAAAATTAAGTTGTCAACAGTAGGACTATGTAATCTGAATACATACGATAATAAGAGATTTTATGTCTAACTTTCCATTTTCTTGAATTATCACTCTTTACCACTTTTATTTCATAGTTGCCCCATTTCAATGGAATTTGCCCTCTAATCTTGTCAACCCCTTGAAATCAAGCTTTCATTCCAGTATTATTTTCATGCCCAGGATCATCTTGTGATTATTTCATATCATTATAAACAATCCTACTGTTACCTTCTCAGTGGTATAAGAATTAGATTTCCCAATGTTAATTTGTTCCATCCGTAACAGGGCCAAGTTCAGATGGCAAAATCGTAATGGCATTTTAATCAGAAAAAATAATTCAATATAAGCTGAAGATATTGTGTTAAATTAAGATTATAGTTGTTATTAACAAGGAAATATTAAGTTAATATTGCATAAATTAAATTAAATACTAGATCACTTGGATAGTTTAGGATTCCATGTGCTATCTAGCTTCTTCTTCCCACAAAATTCATGCCCTGTGTTTGATTTGCTAAACTTAACTCATGTAGCTGCTAAGCATTGTAAAAGAGTAGGTTCTCCGATAGAAATATTTTTGTTCTTAACAATAAACATACCTGCAGCTAACATTTCTTAGGAGTAAATTATATTTGTTATTTGAAAATTGGCATTCAATTGCATACCTGGATTTTCACCATAAAACTTTATTTAGAAAATGAATTTTGAGGGGCTCCTGAGTGGCTCAGTTGGTTAGGCATCTGACTTCTGCTCAGGTCATGATCTGTGTTTGGAGAGTTCAAGCCCAAAGCCCCTTGTGGGGCTCTGTACTGATAGCTCAGGGCTTAGAGCCTGTTTTGGATTCAATGTCTCCCTCTCTCTCTCTCTCTGCCCCTTCCCTGCTCATACTCTGTCTCTCTCTGTCCCTGTCTCTCAAAAATAAATAAAAACATTGTTATTTTTTTTTTTAGAAAATGAATTTTGAGATCTTTGAGGCTACTAGAGTTAGAGCTCTGATGTAGTTAATGAACTGCCTTTTATTTTATCTGAATTGGGGTTAAAAACCAAAAACATAGAATTTACCATCTTTCCTACTTTTAAATGTCCAGTTTGGTAGTGTTAACTATATTTACATTATTGTACAGTAGCTGCTCTAAAACTCACTTGCAGAACTGAAACTCTATAACCCCTGAACAATGAACCATCATTTTAAAACTAGATATCTTTTCTAGATTTGGAAAAGCTCTCTCCCATTTCTTCCATGAAGGTGGACTTTATTAATTTTTTTTGAGCGAGCGAATGCACACGTGCAGGAGTGTGGGAGGGGCAAATGGAGGGAGAAAATCCCAAGCAGGTCCGTGCTCAGCACGGAACCGTACTCTGGGCACTCAATCTCACAACTGTGAGATCATGACCTGAGCAGAAATCCAGAGTCCCACACTTATTTGACTAAGCCACCCAAGCGCCCTGAAAATGGACTTTAAATTGACTTTGAAAAACAAACATAAACACTCACTTAAATGGACATTTTAATTAATTAATTAACTAAAATTTAATTAATTAAATGTATAATTAAAATTTAATTAAGACTATTTAATAATAAGATCAACTGTAATTCATCTAGCTGTTTGACAGACACTTTTTTCACTGCTTTTTCCCTGCAGTCCCTTTGACATGGACAGAACAGTATTAACATCACATCATAGATGAGCAGAGGACACTCAGGTTGTCATGTCCCTGCATAGCATCCCTGAGAGAGGAAAGTTGTTATTGTTAGAAATGTGATGGATCTAGTTACTATTACTTTAGGTCAGCTACATAATTTGGAAGCATAAGTATACTTCTGTTTCACTATGACACTTTGAAACTGATTAAAATTCATAAAATTCTCATTGAGGGAAAACAAATAAAAAATAGTAAGAACTACCATCCACAGGTACATCCTCCACCACCCAGTCCAAGGAGACAATACCCAATCCAGAGAAGTACTGTGTGCCTATGTGGAGTGGCAATTGAAGAAAGATGAGGAGACCAAATCACAGGAGTCTGTTAAAGTCTTCCCAAACTCTAAAAGGGACATAAATGGGACTGATATTCAGGAGCTTCCCTCATCTCTCATTGTTCTTTCCACTTTGCCATATTGGAGAGCTTTTCCCTTATCCCCACCCGTGTAAGGATTTCAAAGCAGCACAAAACTCCCCTTAGGAGACTGAATTATTGTTTCTGATATCCCTCATATTAATGTCATGAAACAAAACAAAACAAAACAAAACAAAACAAAACAAAACAAACAAAACCCCTCCAAAGCCTAATAATTCAAATGCTAAGTTGTATCTGACTTTGTTTCTTTATTTGTTGTTAGGCACAGTCCTGAAGAGAATGTATATACTCTTTCAGGGCAGGGTCTGTGTCCTATGTGTAATTATATCCCTCAGACTTTCTCAGTATCTGGTTTATTGTGGAGAGATAAGAAGGTATGAAAAATAAGTGGAAAATTGGCTTCCAGTTAGAATCCCTTAAAAACTCTCTGATTTCTGCTCCAAATGTACAGTTCCGTATCCAGCTTCCACCATCACCAAAGCAATGTTTAGAAAGGGTGTTGTAGAATGGAAAAGCAAGCTAGAAGTCTTAAAGTAAGAAATATGAACTTTTCCTTTTTATTCCTTCTACAAATTCTCTAAGGATTTATAAAATTTACCTATTCAATCTACCTCAGATAATGACTTCTGAATGCTATTCAGAAATTGGCCAGTTGTGCCAGATAAAAATCATCTGAGATCACAATGCAAATCAGTCATCAAAAATGTATAATAGAGACCTAGAATTTATATAAATTCTACTAAGCACTTATTTTATATGAAAGAGGAATACATTCCACAGCACATACATAATTAAATGTAAATGTATGCTGAAAAAGCTCATAATCATGAAAAATACATATACTGATGGACTACTTTTATTTGGCAACCTTTTCCTTCCAATATCTATCTTAATATTCAGGAGTAGATTAGAAATTATATCTACAGTCCCAACTCTTTCTATGAAATATGTATAAGAGTAGGTATAGATAATTTATTTTCCTTCAGCTGTCCATGGAAATGGATAATTGCATCTTTCTGAAAACTTAGTGAAGCCATTAGGTCTCTTCTAACCTTTAACTGTACCTATATAGACTTTAATATCATCAGCTAGTACAACTTACGCACTATTATTTGAAGGTGCTCATCCCATTTCTCTGGCATCTTTTACGTTGTTGTAACATTTACACAAAGTATTAGTACATATGGCTTTATTGCTTCACTTAAGTAAATCCTTTAGTGACAAAAGAATATTCCCTTCAAAAGAATAAAAGTTTTCCCTATATAAATAAAAATAAACTGATGATAAAAATGTCTATATTTTCTGTTCAATTTTTCTATAATTCTAAAACTACCCTAAGAAATAAAATCAATTAATTAAAAAAGTAAAATAGAGGCACCAGGGTGGCTCAGTCAGTTAAGCATCTGACTCTTGGTTTTGGCTTAGGTCATGGTCTCACGGTTCATGAGTTTGAGCCCCACATCAGGCTCTGTGCTGGCAATGAGGAGCCTGCTTAGGATTCTCTTTCTCTCTACCCCTCTCTGTCTCTCTCTCTGTCCCAAAAGTAAACATTTAAAAATCAAATAAATTCATGTAGAAACTTTTTTTAGAGTATTACTTAAACTGGAAGAGATGTGGGAGGAGAATAGTTTAATAACCTTGCAGTTAATTATTTTACAGGGCACTGCCTTTTATTCTCCCTAAGTATAGGACAAAGGAAAAAGACTTAGACTGCCATTAGAGAGAAGTAACTTGTATAAAAGAAACATTATAATGATTAGAGTTTGTTAGTAGTATTGAAGAAGATTTTTAGCTGAAACTTCCAGAATTTCATATCCTAAGGAATTTAAAGAAAGATGCAGGTAATCAATTGTCTGGTATAGCTTAGCTTAATCTTGCCTAGAGGCAAGGAGATAAATTAGTCAAAACTAGGAAAGTTGATCCAATCTCCTGTGACTGATTCTGTATTTGCTAGGCTGGATCGCTTAGACCATTAGAAAATGAGGGCTTTATGAATTTAAGGTCACAAGTCTAATTCTTATTTCAACCTGTTAGTTTCCCTTTCTTCAGAGATCATAGACTCTACTCCTAACCTTCAAATTTTATCTTGCAACTTTTACCCATTGACAAAGAAGATAATCCAATGGCCAAGTACCTAATCAGCCCACAAATCTCTAGAAGATGCCTTATTGAGAGATTGATTCTCAAAACCAAAGGGAGATGCAAAGAAGAGGTGGCTCATTATAATTTTTTTTGTTTATAAAAACATAGAAAGGCTAAAATTAACCTATCAAATTCTGATTCACATCAAGAAAAGAGAGAAACTTCAGAGGCTTGTTCTCTTTCTCCTTCAGTGACTTATACTGAATGATTTTGAATTATGCTTCTTACCTAATGTCTTCATTCCTGATGAGTAAGAAATCTCTCAACTGTATTAACTGAACCTACCAAAATATTTTGGTTTGAAAAATAAATCGTTAGGGAAAAAATGAACGCATTCCCTTTTATTTTTGAATAATAGAGTCTCTTTAATCACTGGCTATAAGAAAATGAAAACACATGAACTAGTTAATATTATAAATAATACAATAAATCCCCACCGTGTAAAGTAGTGCAAAATCTATATTTCATGAAGTCACCATAATTCAAATACATAAATCTCTTCTATTAAAAAATAACTTGCAAACATAATGACTTCTGTCAGCACATATTTGGCATCTTCTATTCACACGCTAATTGTGATCTGTGAATCATCATTTTGGTAGATGTGGCCATACACTGTTTCTTTTTGTTGATAAAATAAAAATTTACCTCAGGAATGACTTGCTCATTGGGAAAACTGAATTGTCTTAAACTTGGGACTTGGAAAATCAATAATTGGAAAGATAAATGTTTGGGGTCTTAATGAAAAGCAAGTTTAATAAAATCCTCTCTAAGATCCTGAGGCATCGTCTAAATTTATAGAAGTGGTAACTAAGTGTTCAAAGACTGAGCAGACTGGAGAGGGCCTGAAAACCTGGTTCAATGCCTTGAAATATTTGTCTCTTTACAGTGATAAATGAGTTTTAATCAATTTGACTATAGAAATAGAACCAAAAGGGGCATTATTTTAAGTGGTATCAATAATCAAGGAGGAAAATTGTGATATTAAGTGCTCACCATCTTTTTCAGTAGTCCCTTGAGATGAACTCAAGATAGGAGCAAAAAGAACTTGATTATCACATACCAGTTTGCTCATATTTATATACGAAATAGTCTCAAAGTACAGTTTATTCTTACAGAAACTTGTCTCCTTGGAAAAAGGGTTCATACAATTCATCTATAGAACATGGCCTAAGGGCCCCTCCTGAAGTGGATCACCTAAGGAGAAGCGATCTAAGCCTGCCCCTCCTGCCCCCGTGCACCTTGCCTACCCACCCCAGCTAATACGCCAGATCCCCAGCATCACAAGCCTGGCAGGGTGCAAGTAGCCCAGACGAGCCACACCACCCCACAGTGAATCCCACCCCTAGGAGAGGGGAAGAGAAGGCACACACCAGTCTGACTGTGGCCCCAGCGGTGGGCTGGGGGCAGACATCAGGTCTGACTGCGGCCCCGCCCACCAACTCCAGTTATACACCACAGCACAGGGGAAGTGCCCTGCAGGTCCTCACCACGCCAGGGACTATCCAAAATGACCAAGCGGAAGAACTCCCCTCAGAAGAATCTCCAGGAAATAACAACAGCTAATGAGCTGATCAAAAAGGACTTAAATAACATAACAGAAAGTGAATTTAGAATAATAGTCATAAAATTAATCGCTGGGCTTGAAAACAGTATACAGGACAGCAGAGAATCTCTTGCTACAGAGATCAAGGGACTAAGGAACAGTCACGAGGAGCTGAAAAGCTCTTTAAACGAAATGCATAACAAAATGGAAAACCACCACAGCTCGGCTTGAAGAGGCAGAGGAGAGAATAGGTGAACTAGAAGATAAAGTTATGGAAAAAGAGGAAGCTGATTAAAAGAGAGATAAAAAAATCCAGGAGTATGAGGGGAAAATTAGAGAACTAAGTGACACACTAAAAAGAAATAATATACGCATAATTGGTATCCCAGAGGAGGAAGAGAGAGGGAAAGGTGCTGAAGGGGTACTTGAAGAAATCATAGCTGAGAACTTCCCTGAACTGGGGAAGGAAAAAGGCATTGAAATCCAAGAGGCACAGAGAACTCCCTTCAGACGTAACTTGAATCGATCTTCTGCACGACATATCATAGTGAAACTGGCAAAATACAAGGATAAAGAGAAAATTCTGAAAGCAGCAAGGGGTAAACGTGCCCTCACATATAAAGGGAGACCTATAAGACTCGTGACTGATCTCTTTTTTGAAACTTGGCAGGCCAGAAAGAATTGGCACGATATTTTCAGGGTGCTAGACAGAAAAAATATGCAGCCGAGAATCCTTTATCCAGCAAGTCTGTCATTTAGAATAGAAGGAGAGATAAAGGTCTTCCCAAACAAACAAAAACTGAAGGAATTTGTCACCACTAAACCAGCCCTACAAGAGATCCTAAGGGGGACCCTGTGAGACAAAGTCCCAGAGACATCACTATAAGCATAAAACATACAGACATCACAATGACTCTAAACCCGTATCTTTCTATAATAACACTGAATGTAAATGGATTAAATGCGCCAACCAAAAGACATAGGGTATCAGAATGGATAAAAAAACAAGACCCATCGATTTGCTGTCTACAAGAGACTCATTTTAGACCTGAGGACACCTTTAGATTGAGAGTGAGGGGATGGAGAACTATTTATCATGCGACTGGAAGCCAAAAGAAAGCTGGAGTAGCCATACTTATATCAGACAAACTAGACTTTAAATTAAAGGCTGTAACAAGAGATGAAGAAGGACATTATATAATAGTTACAGGGTCTATCCATCAGGAAGAGCTAACAATTATAAATGTCTATGCACCGAATACCGGAGCCCCCAAATATATAAAACAATTACTCACAAACATAAGCAACCTTATTGATAAGAATGTGGTAATTGCAGGGGACTTTAACACCCCACTTACAGAAATGGATAGATCATCTAGACACACGGTCAATAAAGAAACAAGGGCCCTGAATGAGACATTGGATCAGATGGACTTGACAGATATATTTAGAACTCTGCATCCCAAAGCAACAGAATATACTTTCTTCTCGAGTGCACATGGAACATTCTCCAAGATAGATCATATACTGGGTCACAAAACAGCCCTTCATAAGTTTACAAGAATTGAAATTATACCATGCTTACTTTCAGACCACAATGCTATGAAGCTTGAAATCAACTACAGGAAAAAGTCTGGAAAACCTCCAAAAGCATGGAGGTTAAAGAACACCCTACTAACGAATGAGTGGGTCAACCAGGCAATTAGAGAAGAAATTAAAAAATATATGGAAACAAACGAAAATGAAAATACAACAATCCAAACGCTTTGGGACGCAGCAAAGGCAGTCCTGAGAGGAAAATACATTGCAATCCAGGCCTATCTCAAGAAACAAGAAAAATCCCAAATACAAAATCTAACAGCACACCTAAAGGAACTAGAAGCAGAACAGCAAAGGCAGCCTAAAACCAGCAGAAGAAGAGAAATAATAAAGATCAGAGCAGAAATAAACAATGTAGAAACTAAAAAAACTGTAGAGCAGATCAACGAAACCAAGAGTTGGTTTTTTGAAAAAATAAACAAAATTGACAAACCTCTAGCCAGGCTTCTCAAAAAGAAAAGGGAGATGACCCAAATAGATAAAATCATGAATGAAAATGGAATGATTACAACCAATCCCTCAGAGATACAAACAATTATCAGGGAATACTATGAAAAATTATATGCCAACAAATTGGACAACCTGGAAGAAATGGACAAATTCCTGAACACCCACACTCTTCCAAAACTCAATCAGGAGGAAATAGAAAGCTTGAACAGACCCATAACCAGCGAAGAAATTGAATCGGTTATCAAAAATCTCCCAACAAATAAGAGTCCAGGACCAGATGGCTTCCCAGGGGAGTTCTACCAGACGTTTAAAGCAGAGATAATACCTATCCTTCTCAAGCTATTCCAAGAAATAGAAAGGGAAGGAAAACTTCCAGACTCATTCTATGAAGCCAGTATTACTTTGATTCCTAAACCAGACAGAGACCCAGTAAAAAAAGAGAACTACAGGCCAATATCCCTGATGAATATGGATGCAAAAATTCTCAATAAGGTACTAGCAAATCGAATTCAACGGCATATAAAAAGAATTATTCACCATGATCAAGTGGGATTCATTCCTGGGATGCAGGGCTGGTTCAACATTCGCAAATCAATCAACGTGATACATCACATTAACAAAAAAAGAGAGAAGAACCATATGATCCTGTCAATCGATGCAGAAAAGGCCTTTGACAAAATCCAGCACCCTTTCTTAATAAAAACCCTTGAGAAAGTCGGGATAGAAGGAACATACTTAAACATCATAAAAGCCATTTATGAAAAGCCCACAGCTAACATCATCCTCAATGGGGAAAAACTGAGAGCTTTTTCCCTGAGATCAGGAACACGACAAGGATGCCCACTCTCACCGCTGCTGTTTAACATAGTGCTGGAAGTTCTAGCATCAGCAATCAGACAACAAAAGGAAATCAAAGGCATCAAAATTGGCAAAGATGAAGTCAAGCTTTCGCTTTTTGCAGATGACATGATATTATACATGGAAAACCCAATAGACTCCACCAAAAGTCTGCTAGAACTGATACATGAATTCAGCAAAGTTGCAGGATACAAAATCAATGTACAGAAATCAGTTGCATTCTTATACACTAACAATGAAGCAACAGAAAGACAAATAAAGAAACTGATCCCATTCACAATTGCACCAAGAAGCATAAAATACCTAGGAATAAATCTAACCAAAGATGTAAAGGATCTGTATGCTGAAAACTATAGAAAGCTTATGAAGGAAATTGAAGAAGATTTAAAGAAATGGAAAGACATTCCCTGCTCATGGATTGGAAAAATAAATATTGTCAAAATGTCAATACTACCCAAAGCTATCTACACATTCAATGCAATCCCAATCAAAATTGCACCAGCATTCTTCTCGAAACTAGAACAAGCAATCCTAAAATTCATATGGAACCACAAAAGGCCCCGAATAGCCAAAGGAATTTTGAAGAAGAAGACCAAAGCAGGAGGCATCACAATCCCAGACTTTAGCCTCTACTACAAAGCTGTCATCATCAAGACAGCATGGTATTGGCACCAAAACAGACACATAGACCAATGGAATAGAATAGAAACCCCAGAACTAGACCCACAAACGTATGGCCAACTCATCTTTGACAAAGCAGGAAAGAACATCCAATGGAAAAAAGACAGCCTCTTTAACAAATGGTGCTGGGAGAACTGGACAGCAACATGCAGAAGGTTGAAACTAGACCACTTTCTCACACCATTCACAAAAATAAACTCAAAATGGATAAAGGACCTAAATGTGAGACAGGAAACCATCAAAACCTTAGAGGAGAAAGCAGGAAAAGACCTCTCTGACCTCAGCCGTAGCAATCTCTTACTCGACACATCCCCAAAGGCAAGGGAATTAAAAGCAAAAGTGAATTACTGGGACCTTATGAAGATAAAAAGCTTCTGCACAGCAAAGGAAACAACCAACAAAACTAAAAGGCAACCAACGGAATGGGAAAAGATATTCGCAAATGACATATCGGACAAAGGGCTAGTATCCAAAATCTATAAAGAGCTCACCAAACTCCACACCCGTAAAACAAATAACCCAGTGAAGAAATGGGCAGAAAACATGAATAGACACTTCTCTAAAGAAGACATCCGGATGGCCAACAGGCACATGAAAAGATGTTCAGCGTCACTCCTTATCAGGGAAATACAAATCAAAACCACACTCAGGTATCACCTCACGCCAGTCAGAGTGGCCAAAATGAACAAATCAGGAGACTATAGATGCTGGCGAGGATGTGGAGAAACGGGAACCCTCTTGCACTGTTGGTGGGAATGCAAATTGGTGCAGCCGCTCTGGAAAGCAGTGTGGAGGTTCCTCAGAAAATTAAAAATAGACCTACCCTATGACCCAGCAATAGCACTGCTAGGAATTTATCCAAGGGATACAGAAGCACTGATGCATAGGGCCACTTGTACCCCAATGTTCATAGCAGCACTCTCAACAATAGCCAAATTATGGAAAGAGCCTAAATGTCCATCAACTGATGAATGGATAAAGAAATTGTGGTTTATATACACAATGGAATATTACGTGGCAATGAGAAACAATGAAATATGGCCTTTTGTAGCAACGTGGATGGAACTGGAGAGTGTGATGCTAAGTGAAATAAGCCATACAGAGAAAGACAGATACCATATGGTTTCACTCTTATGTGGATCCTGAGAAACTTACCAGGAACCCATGGGGGAGGGGAAGAAAAAAAAAAAGAGGTTAGAATGGGAGAGAGCCAAAGCATAAGAGACTTAAAAACTGAGAACAAACTGAGGGTTGATGGGGGGTGGGAGGGAGGAGAGGGTGGGTGATGGGTATTGAGGAGAGCACCTATTGGGATGAGCACTGGGTGTTGTATGGAAACCAATTTGTCAATAAATTTCATAAAAAAATAAATAAATAAAAAAATAAAAAATAAAAAATAAATAAAGCTTGATACAATAGAAAAAAAAAAAAAAGAACATGGCCTAATGTTTTATAGAGCCATACGTTAATTATGTTATTGTGAATGACTAATTAATTAATTCCTTATAATTATGAGTATAATAAATCACATTTATAATATCCTTGATATACATATAATCATATAAAAGTCTATAATTATTATAACAATGCATTTCAGTCTATATTTTATATGTCACAAGTGTCTAACTTAATATTATATTTATGTAACATCTTGGGAGTTTATATTTAAATGTCCATATTTATCTTCAAGAGTTCACCAATAATGTATAATCAATGTGTACAGGCAAGTGATTTCCTAAGCATATGAATGAAAAAATATTTTAGATTATGCTTATAAAATGTCAAACAACAGGGAATTTGAATTGGCACCAGTAAATAGCAAAGTATTTCCCTATTTCCATAGCCCTTCTCTGCAGATTTTCTCATCAGACTCATTATCCCAGCTCAGAGTTGCAGCATATTGACTGTCTCTAGGCAGCCTGTGAATAGGAACAAAAAAATTCTCAAATCTTTAGTCACCATAGGACCTAGGTCACGTTTCACCCCCAAGTCACATATAGGACAAAAAGACATGAAATTATAATGTGATCACTAGTAATGTTTCTGAAGTTCCAATTTAGGTCTTTCACAGCCCTTTATTAATTGTTTTATAAGTATAACTTTAATTCCAACGCATTATGTATCACACAAACTCCTACTATAATGGCTTTCTTGGAAATTTACTCAATCAGTTGTATTTGTAAAAGAAATAAAGAAAAGCCTTCAGGTTTTGTGTGTATATATATATATACATGTATATATATGTATATATATATATATATACAAACATACATACAGAGAGAGAGAGAGAAAGGGAGGGAGGGAGGGAGAAAGGGAGGGACTAAACATTTAAAATGAATACATTTAAAATAACTACTTTTATATATAACACATGGATAAGAATCCATATGAAAATTGGAGACATGTCCTATATTAATCAGCTCAATGCAATTATAAGTAAACTTAATTGGAATTGGGATTTAAAGCTTACTTACTAGTGTGTAACTAATTAATAGAATTTTCAGCTCACTCAGCATGTGACTTCTTCAACGATAAGCTAAAGTTATGAAAATAAATACTTAAAATGGCTACGTATATGATTTTTAAATTACTCTCTATGTTTTTGGAGCAATTAGTGAACTGAACATAGTACCTGAGACTCTGATCTGAAGAATGGCTATAATATGATAGAAAAAAGTGACTGTAAGTTAAAATATTGATACAATAAGCAATTGCTGTAAGTGAACTTTTATACTACTCTAACTTTTAGAATGTAACTAAAAATTAATTTTTAGAAAACTTTCCAAAATAGTTACATGAAAATATTTGCTATTTTTAAAAGTTTGTTATGACTACCAATGCTCTGTTGGTTTTCAATAAATAATAATACTGAAATTCTCTTTTTTATCATAATGATCCTCCCTGCTAACTGAGCTGATTGCTTTAATCAATTTCCATATTCAGTATATATTTTTTATTCTTTGGAATCTAAAAAATAGTTATGTTTGAATGTTGCTGGAGGTGAAGTGGGTGGGGGGTGGGCTAGATGGGTGATGGGTATTAAAGAGGGCACTTGCGATGAGCACTGGGTGTCACATGTAAGTGATGAATTTAAATTCTACTCCTGAAACCAATATTACACTATATGTTGACCACCTAGAATTTAAATGAAAACTTGAAAATTTAAAAAAAGATTAAAAAGTTGTGTTTGGAAGTTCTATAGTCTTCTCCTCTTTTCCTCTTCTCCAAAATGATGGCTCTTTATTCCAAACATATTTTTCTAACTCTAAACTTTAACTACTTTCCCAAACCTTAAACTAGACCTAGACATCTTTTGGTGTCCTGGCACCATTGGTTGTTCTTCTCATGTTCCAATGCCCTGGATCTACTTTTGTCTGAATTTGCATTCTAACTTTAAATTATGTACATTCCTGTTGACAGAAACCCATGGGGGAGGGGAAGGAAAAAAAAAAGAGGTTAGAGTGGGAGAGAGCCAAAGCATAAGAGACTCTTAAAAACTGAGAACAAACTGAAGGTTGATGGGGGGTGGGAGGGAGGGGAGGGTGGGTGATGGGTATTGAGGAGGGCACCTTTTGGGATGAGCACTGGGTGTTGTATGGAAACCAAATTGACAATAAACTTCATATATTGAAAAAAAAAATTATGCACATTCCTCAAACACTACCTAGAAACTTCTACTTCTGTGTACTGTTCCATATTTGCCATATTACAGCACAGGAATATTGTGACTATAGAGCAACATCCTGAAGTCATGGATTTAAGGTTTATGTAGATTTTTGTAGGTGTTTTTAATATCTACTCTATACTCAGTACAGTTGCCCTCCCTACATCCTACAACTCCCCAATTACTTTGCAGTTCCCCATCATCTCTTACCCCACTCGCCAAAAATAATTCCGTCATCTTCAGCTAAAATTTCTTGGGCACCACCTTCTTCAGAACCTAATGTAATGTAATGATACATTTTTATACTTTGAAAAATTAGGTGTTTTAAAGAGAATTTAAAGAAAATAAAAAGTCATTAAGCATTTTCCTATATAACCAAAATAATTATTAATATATTGGCAGAAAGCTTTAGAGAGAAACTTGGGACATATTCTGAAGCTTCTTTTTCTTTCCATAAGAAACTATAGGACTTAAAATAACCTATTTTCCACACTTAAGGAAAATATCCTTTTGTTTTATGCATTATATTGAACACAAGTTCTATTGTGTACATTAAGCAGCATCTGACCATATACTTATAAAATCTAAGCGTGTCTCAGGGCTATTCAAGCAAATAATTTCAGTTCTCCAAATTAGGTATTTATTTCAATATTATATTTGATGTTTGCACTTTTTTTTATCAGAGTAGATCCCTAAGCAGAAGAAATTTCTTTAATTTACTTGATATGTGTTCAAATTTCCCCCCTAACTTCAAGGGCCTAAAGTAAGTTTTGAATGAATAAATAATCAAATGCATGAATTTGCAATGTAAAATTCATATGTTCAGTTAAAATATTATATGTACAGATTTCTAGCATATGTTCCCATTGTATGTGTATTTTAGTTTTTCCCTGCCCAGTAGTTATTTTGTATCAACCATGTTTCTAGGCCTTGATTTTCCTTTTGGTACCCCCTAGGAGGCACTCTGCTGACAAAGGAAAAAATGAGACTGGAGGTCAGGAGATACATATTTTATTTCTAGCTCTGCCACTAACTGAGGTACTTTGGACAAATCATTGGACCCTGTAGTTTACAAATTCATAAACTCGGAGGATAAGATGCTATTTAGCTCTTAGTGGCTATGGCAGACTGTATTTTCCCAAAATGGTTGTAACAATATCTTCCATCCAACCTGCCCTTCTACAACATGATCTTGACATTCCCATCAAGAGGTGAGGTCTAGGATCCCTCTCCCTGATCTCAGTGGGCTTGAGACTCACTTGTTGCTATTAGATGTTGCAGCATCTGAGTAGTAACATCTGAGGCTTGGTGTAATTCAGGGTTGGTTTCCTGAAACACTTGCCCTGGAGCCTTGAGCTATCGTATAAGCTCTTGCCAGCCCTGAGTCCATTATGCTTTAAAGAAGCCCAAACTAGATCACATAGAAAGATCATACAGAGAAAACCATATAACCCTCAACTATTTCAACTTCCCACTGTTCATAACCTATCTCTGAATATAGCTACATGAGAGACTCTAAGCTAAAGTCATTCAGCCAAGGTGTTCGTGAATTCCAGAGACACAGAAAATATGAAATAGGATAATTTTTGTTTTAAGCTACTATATTTTTAAATGGTTTTTTAGGCAACATTTGTATACATGAGGTAAAGAAAACTATTTTATGCCACGAAGTGTTTCTTTATTATTTGAAAAAAATAAAATCCAATCTTTTTATTTGACTACATAAATATTTTTGGCACAAATATATTAGCTAAGTGCCTTGAATTGTTTCAGGGAAGCATGCTATAATAATAATCTTACTAGATCATGGGTCCACTGAGAAAGATAAGGTGTATTTGAGTTAAATTAGGTGCAATTTCTTTTTTTTAATTTTTTTTAACATTTATTCATTTTTGATAGGGACAGAGTGTGAGCAGGGGAGGTGCAGAGAGAGAGGGAAACACAGAATCTGAAGCAACTCCAGGCTTTGAGCTGTCAATACCAGAGAGTGCAGGGCTTGAATTCATAAACCATGAGATCAGGACCTGAGCCGAAGTCGGATGCTTAACTGACTAAGCCACCCAGGCGCCCCAAATAGGGTGCCTTTTCTAACAGCATCATGAGAATAGAATCACCTGAAACTGAAAATATCATTTCCAAGGGCTACAGACTGAGTGTGTATAGCCTGATTTCTATTCCTTTGTAGCTTTCAATCCTGGCTTCCTTGAATCTTCACCAATGAAGTCTCTATTAAGAATTTCATTATGTATCTTAAAAGAGTCATGAGCTAAGTATGATTGAGATAATATATTCCATCATACCCCCCCCAAAAAAATCTAAATACAGTCCTATGAGATCCAATAGTTTTGTTTTATTTTCTGTTTTTATACATTGCATTAGTGTGGCTCTCCCATATGTTAATTATCTCCTAAGGGATACGACTGTCATATTTATGAATGAATTCTTCCTGCTTACTAAATATCTTCCTGATAATAGATGCTCAATAGATGTTTAATGACTGAGTAAAAGCCTATAAGAAAGAATGATTCATTAGAGTGTGACTTTAAAAATGAATTACACAGAATATGTACCTATTAAATTTTGGTCAGGAGGATACAATAAGTTATAGTTTAAGACACTGACACTAAGTAATGCCAACCCACTGTCTGTAAGTTCTGGGCTGGGATGTGATAGGACAGACAGAGTTTCATAAACCAGAACTGAAATAAGACAGCATCTGTCAATATCTCAGGACAATAGTTCCTAAATGCCATTTAAAAAACTAGTTTTGAATAGAGGGCCAGAGAATTGCAAAACAACTGGAATGGGAGAGATTAGCATATGAGAAAAAGAGAAAAGGTCATAGGAGATCACATTAAAAATGAATCTAAAAAAACAAAATTCTACCATATTCGAAAATTTTTAATATTAAAGAAGACAGCCAACCAAACATACAAATGTTAACAAGACAAGTTCATATAAAAACCCAATAAGAAATCATAGAAATAAAAGTTATAGTTATAAAAAACTAAACAGAGTACATGCTAAACTAAGATATAAATTGATATTAAGGAATTAATCAAGAACACAGAAAAAAAAAGTAATGAGATACAAAAATATCAAGAGGTACAAGTCTATCTAGCAATACTGTCAAAAATAAGAAGTTGGAGGAAATTTCACTGACTGAAAATATCGATTGAATACCTACTATATTCTAAGCACTTGATATAACAATGAAAAAGTAGAGGAAAATCTTTATTGGATTTGGATTTTAGGAAGATAAGGTGGCAAACTAATATACAACTAAATATGTAAGGTGTATAAATAATTCGTACTATGAAGAAATTTAAAGCAGGGTAGGAGAACAGAAGTGAGAGAAGAGTGATAGTTGAGATAAGATGGTCAAAGAGGGACTCTGATACAGTGAAGCTTATGGAGAGACTGGAACACCTTGACAGTGTAAACCTTGCAAATACTTGGGAGAAGACTCTTCTGAAAACAGAACCACAAAAGGCAAAAATAGTTTGGGTATATTTGAAGAATAATAAAAGGGTCTATATGGCACAGAAAATATTTGAAGAAATTGTAAACAAGAATTTCCAGAATGAAGAAAATCATGAGACCACAGATTGATAGTACCCTCTGAAGGCAAAGAAGTATAAATTTACTTTGACACACTATATATTTACTATAGACCCACTGGGTGAAACTGAAGAACTTGAACAATAAAGAGAAAATTCTAAGTGTCATCAGAGAGAAAATTCAGACTGCTTATCCTCAATGAAGTTTCAAATAGAGGCCAGTACACAAAGCAGAACTATTTTGAAAGTGAAGATGAAAAACTGCAACCTAGATTTTTATAAAAATGAACAGAGAACATACTGAGGGTTGCTGGAGGGGAGGTGCGTAGGGAGATGGGCTAAATAAGTGATGGGCATTAAAGAGCGCACTTGTTGGGATGAGCCCTGGGTGTTATACGTAAGTGATAGATCACTGGATTCTACTCCTGAAACCAGTACTATACTGTATATTAAGTAACTGGAATTTAAATAAATAATTTTTTAATGAAAATACATTTTTAAAAAAATAATGTATTGTGAAGTTAGCTAACATACAGTATAGTCTTGGCTTCAGGAGTAGATTCCTGTGATTCATTATTTACATGATGTGCTCATCCCAATAAGTGCCCTCCTCAATGCCCATCACCCATTTGCCTTGTCCCCCCAAACTCCCACCACCATCAACCCTCAGTTTGTTCTCTCTATTTAAGAATCTCTTATGGTTTGCCTCCCTCTCTGTAACTTATTTTTCCTTCGCTTCCCCTATGGTCTTAAGTTTCTCAAATTCCACTTATGAGTGAAAACATATGATATCTTTCTCTGACTGATTTATCTCACTTAGCATAATTCCCTCCAGTTCCATCTACATTGTTGCAAATGGCAAGATTTCATTCTTTTTCATCACCAAGTAGTTTTCCATTGTGTGTGTGTGTGTGCATGCGTGTGTGTGTGTGTGTGTGTGTGTGTGTGTACATCTTCTTTATCCATTCATCAGTTGATGGACATTTGGGCTCTTTCCATAATTTGGCTATTGTTGAGAACACTACTATGAACACTGAGGTACTTGTGCCCCTACGAATCAGCACTCCTGTATCCTTTGGATAAATTCCTAGTAGTGCTATTTCTAGGTCATAGGGTAATTCTATTTTTAATTTTTTGAGGTGTTATATGTACGTGATTAATCACTGACTTCTACTCCTGAAACCAATACTATACTGTATATTAAATAACTTGAATTTAAATAAATAAATTTTAAAAAAATGAAAAATATATTTTTTATTCAATGGTGAGGACAAATTAAAGACATTTTTCAGCAAAAAAAGTTAAGATTTGTTTACCACCCATGGATGTATGCTAAAGACAAAAGAAGACAGAGAAGGAGGAAAAGGAGGAGAAGGAGGTGAAGGAAGAGAAGGAGAGGATGAAGAAGGAGGAGGAGGGAGGAGGTGGAGGGGGAAGGAAGACAATAATAGGATACTGGAGACAGTACATGCAACAATTGATAGCATGTCAATAAATTCAGTTAACTAGTTACTTAAAAAAAAGGTTTATATGAAAATGTAAGACTAAAACTATTGAAAATAACATAATGGAAAGTTAAATCACATTAATGGTATGCATTATATTTAGCAGGAAAACAAAACTAAGGAATGAGAAAAGTACTTAAACCTTTTTTTTTTTTAAGTTTAACCTGGTACGTGTGAAGTATATGACTATTTTCAAGTCATAGTAGTAGCAGCAGCAGCAGCAGCAGCAACAGCAAAAATATTGATTAAAAGATTTAACTTATAAATTCTGTTGATTTAGGGCATCCTAAATATGTACTACTTGGGGAGAAGTAGTGTGGGTACTATATTAGTTAGAAGAAGACTATCTATGTTAAAGTAACAACCAGACCCTAATGTCAGTGGGCTAGCCCAATGAAAGCTTATTTTTCACCCATTAAATGTCTGATATGATTAGGTGACTCTTTTTGGTAGCTTTCCTTCAATGATGATTCAACAATTCAGTCTACATTCATTTTCCAACTCAACCGTCTTGAAATTTGCTTCCAGTCACAAGGTCAGGAGAGCTCAAGGTCAGGAAAACTTGAACTGAAAAACAGAAACGAATAGCTACTCTGGAATATACCTAAGGCAATAAGTCAAAGTAAGCAAGAACATTATAGGAGTACATTTGTTGGACACAGAGTAAGCCCATAGGATGACACTGTTCTTGAAATATTTGAATGAGGAAACCATAGAATTCAGTAACATGCATCCTTAGCCATAACTATAAAATAAATTTACTGATTAACAATTTTGTGAGTTAATTTTTATATATACAGAATTTTGACTATAATGAAATATAATTACATTATTTATCAGTTATCTTTATCAATTTTGCTTAGTCATGTGGTTACTTAAAATTTTCAGGGTAAGTTTATTTTTGTGTCATGGAAATAAAGGTGTAAAAGAACTCTCAGTTCTTCTAATATTTGTTCTCTTTTGCTTATTATTATTTTTCAAATTTTTGAAATTGACCACATACTCCAGTTTTGCAATGACTTCTGTTTTTCTTTCTTTCTACAACTCATGTCCCAAACACTGAAAAGTGTGTGTTTGTGTATCAAATTATACTCACCTGAGTCTTAGAAAATATTTATTTATGATTTCATAATCTACACTGCAACTTGTCAAAGAATATACATTTAAAACAAAACATGTTTGGGGCGCCTGGGTGGCTCAGTTGGTTAAGCATCCAACTTCAGCTCAGGTCATGATCTCACAGTTTGTGTGTTCGAGCCCTGCGTGGGGCTCTGTGCTGACAGCTCAGAGCCTGGAGCCTGCTTCTGAATCTGTGTCTCCCTCTCTCTTTGCCCCTCCCTTGCTCATGCTCTGTCTCTCTCTGACTCAAAAATAAATAAAACAAAAAAATTTTAAAAACATGTTTAAGGTAATGTTTAAATATTTTTATTTAACTATATTCATTTGATATGCTGAAATAACAGTGCTATATGTACCCACTGGACAAAGAAAATATTTTTTATTTGTTTAATGGTGCAGGTAGTTTGAAGCTAAACTTCTTTTAATGTAAAACATCATACTTTTCTAACCTAATAAACTGGGGTAAACCACCAAAATGATAAACCAAAATCTAAGGAAACCACACAGTTTATTTAAGAGAAAACATGGCAAAAATCCCTTTGATTTAAACTCTGCTAATCTTTTTTAATTTTAATATTTGGCCATTTATATATATTTCTTTCCAAAGAAGTTTTACATCATTGCTACATAGCAAACTTAAATGACATTGTTTTCTAATTTACAAAACATTAATAATAAGAATTAATAACAAGAAGGTAGCTTTTAACCTCTGTTTTCTTCCTTTTATAGATATTAAAATGCTCAATTTTTTTAGTGTGATTAAGATTAGACACCTGGGTATTAGTTGAGAATTTGTGAACTCATTCATTTTATTCTTAGTAGATATTTGACATAAAGTACATTAAAATGGAATTTGTGTTTGGGTGCAAATTAGACTTGGTCTGTTAGTATTGGTCTTAGTTAGACTTAAAGATGGCATAGCTTATCTTTAGGTCTTTCAGATGCCTAGTGATCCACAATATTCCCCCTCAGAAGGGTTTCTACTTTTTTAGCACAAATTGCTGAAGTAGGGTCTAAGTAGACAAAGAGATGTTTATTTCTGCCTACTAAAATTTTAGGAATAAAATACAGATAAAGTAACATAATGCCTTTAGTTTAGTTATTGTCTCCCTTTAAATTCTGGGGAATGACATTCAAATAATAATATTTTTTTAAGTTTTTATTTTAATCATTCAGTGCTCATCACAACAAGTGCACTCCTTAATCGCCATCACCTATTTCACTCCCACCCACCTCCCCTCTGGTAACCATCTGTATAGCTTTCTGTTGCTGAATTTGTCTCTCTCTCTCTTTTTTTTTTCCTTTTGCTCATTTGTTAGTTTTCTTAAATTTCACATATGAGTGATATTATATGGTATTTACCTTTCTCTCACTGACTTATTTCACTTAGCATTTTTTTTTTATTTCCTTAAGTAATCCGAACCCAATATGGAGCTCCAACTCACAAGCCCAAATCGAGTTGCATATTTTATGGACTGAGCCAGCCAGGTGCCCCTATTTCACTTAGCATTATACTCTCTAGCTCTATCCATGTCATTGAAAATGGCAAGATTTAATTCTTTTTATGGCCAAATAATATTTCATTGCATATATACCACATCATTTTCATCCATTCATCAATGGATGAACACTTGGGCTACTTCCATATCTAGACTATTGTTGATAATGCTGCTATAACATAGCATAGGGGTGCATATATCCCTTTGAATTAATGTTCTCGTATTCTTTGGATAAATGCTCAGTAATGCAATTGCTGGGTCATAAGGTAGTTCTATTTTTAACCTTTTGAGGGACCTCCATACTATTTGCCACAGTGGCTGCACCAGTTTGCATTCCCACCAACAGTGCATGAGTATTCCTTTTCTCTGCATTCTCGCCAATACCTGTTGTGTCTCATGTTGTTGATTTTAGCCAGTCTGACACGTGAGGTGATATTGCAGTTTTGATTTGCATTTTCCTGATGATAAGTGATGATGATCATCTTTTCATGTGTCTATTAACCATTTGGATGTCTTCTTTAGAGAAATGCCTGTTCATGTCTTTTGCCTTTTTTTAATTGGATTATTTGTTGTTTGAATGTTGAGTTTGATAACTTCTTTATAGATTTTGTATATTAACCCTTTATCAGATATGTCATCTGAAAATATCTTCTCCCATTCCACAGGTTACTTTTTAGTTTTGCTGACTTTTTTTTTTTTGCCTTGCAAAAGCTTTTTATTTTGATGTAGTCTCAGTAGTTCATTTTTGCTTTTGTTTCCTTTGCCTCAGGAGACCTACGTAGAAAAAGTTCCTATGTCCAGTGTCATAGAAATTACTGCCTGTGCTCTTTTCTAGGATGTTTATGGCTTCATGTCTCACATTTAGGTCTTTATCCATTTTTAATTCATTTTTGTATATGGCATAAGAAAATGGTACAGTTTCATTCTTCAGCATGTTGCTGTACAGTTTTCCTAACACCATTTGTTGAAGACACTGTCTTTTTTCCATTGGATGTTATTTCCTTCTTTGTCAAAGATTAATTGACCATATAATTGTGGGTTTATCCATTGATCTACCTGTCTGTTTTTGTGCCAGTACCCCACTGTTTTGATTACTACAGCCTTGTAATATAACTTGAAGTCCAGAATTGTGATGCCTCCAGATTTGCTTTTCTTTTCCAAGAATGCTTTTACTATTCATAATTATTTTGTGGTTCCATACAAATGTTAGGATTGTTTGTTCTAGTTCTATGAAAACTGCTAATGATATTTTGATAGGGATTACATTAAATGTGTAGATTGCTTTGAGTAGTATAGACATTTTAACATTTGTTCTTCCAATTCATAAGCATGGAATGTATTTCCATTTATTTGTGTCATCTTCAGTTTTTCTCATCAGTGTTTTATAGTTTTCAGAGTACAGGTCTTTCACCTCTTTGCCTAGGTTTATTCCTAGGTATCATTATTTTTTGGTGCAATTGTAAATGGAATTGTTTTCTTAATTCTCTTTCTGCTGTTTCTTTAGTTGTGTATAGAAAGGCAACAGATTTCTGTACACTGATTTTTTACTTTGTGACTTTACTGAATTTGTTTTTCAGTTCTGGTAGTTTTTTTCTGGAGTTTTTCAAGTGTTCTATATATATTATTATGTCATCTGCAAATACGGGAAGTTTTACTTCTTCCTTATCAAAGGATGCTTTTTATTTCTTTTTGTTGTCTGATTGTCATGGCTAGGACTTCCACTACGATGTTGAATAATAAAGTGTTGACATTGGGCATCCTTGTCTTGTTCCTGATCTTAGGGGAAAGGCTCTCAGTTGTCCCCACTGAGGATAATGTTAGCTGTGGTTGTTTCATATATGGCCTGTATTATATTGAGGTATGTTCCCTCTATACCCATTTGTTGAGGGTTTTTATCATGAATGGGTATGTTGTATTTGTCAAATGTTTTTCTGTGCCTATTCAAATGATCATATGGTTCTCATCCTTTCACTTATTGATGTGATGTTTCACATTGATTTGTGAATATTGAACCACACTTGCAACCCAGGAATAAACCTCACTGGATTGTGGTGAATGATTTTTTAAATATATTGATGGATTTGGTTTGCTAGTATTCTGTTGAGGACTTTTGCATCTATATGTTCATCAGAGATATTAGCCTGTAGTTCTCTTTGTGTGTGTGTGGTGTCTTTATATTTTTTGGGTATCAGGAAAATGCTGGCATCGTAGAATGAATTTGGAAGCTTTCCTTCCTTTTCTATTTGTTGGAATAGCTTGAGAAGAACAGGTATAACTCTTCTTTAAATGTTTGGTAGAATTCACCTGTGAAGCTATCTGGTCCTGGACTTTTGTTTGGTGAGAATTTTCTGATTACTCATTCAATTTCTTTGTTGGTAATCAGTCTGTTAAATTCTATTTCTTCCTGTTTCAGTTTTGGTAGAATGTATATATATATATATATATGTATATGTGTATGTATATGTATATATATATATGTATATGTGTATGTATATGTATATATGTATAATGTATATACATATTTGTATATGTATATATGTACAATGTATATACATATATGTATATGTATGTGTGTGTGTATATATATGTGTGTGTGTGTATGTGTATATATATATATCTTGGAATTTATCCATTTCTTCTAGTTGTCCAATTTGTTGGCATATAGTTTTTCCTAATATTCTCTTATAATTGTTTGTTTATTTGTGGTGTTCGTTGTTATTTTTACTCTCTCATTTGTGATTTTATTTGGATCCTTTCTCTTTTTTTCTTGATAAGTCTGGCTAGAGGTTCAATTTTATTCATTTTTTTTAAATAACTAGCTCCTGATTTCATTGATCTGTTCCATTGTTTTATCAGTTTGTATATCATTTATTTCTGCTCTAATATTTATTATTTCATTCCTTCTGCTGGTCTTAGGTTTTGTTTGTTCCTCTTTTTCTAGATTCTTTAGGTGTTAGGTTAGGTTTTTTACTTGAGATTTTTCTTGCTTCTTGAAATAGAGTTATATTGCTATAAACTTCCCTCTTAGAACCACTTTGCTGTGTTCCAAAGGTTTTGGACCACTGTGTTTTCACTTTATTTTGTTCCCATGTACTTTTTATTTCTTCTTTTATTTCCTGGTTGACCTATTCATTGTTTAGTAGCATGTTATTTAACTTCCATATATTTGTGGTTCTTTCCAAATTTTTTCTTGTAGTTGACTTCTAGTTTCATAGCGTTGTGGTCAGAAAAGATACATGGTATGACTTCTATCTTCTTGAATTCGTTGAGGCTTGTTTTGTGACCTAATATATGATATATTCTGGAAACTGTTCCAGTGCACTCAAAAAAATGTGTGTCCTGCTGTTTTAGGATGAAATATTCTGAATATATCTGTTAAATCCATCTGGTCCAGTGTGTCATTCAAAGCCATCTGCTCAGAAGATCTGTCCATTGATATAAATGGGGTGTGCAAGTCCCCTACTATTATTTTATTATTATAGATTATTTCCTTTATGTTTTTTAATTGTTTTTTTGTATTTGGGTACTCCACCTTGGGTGTATAAATATTTACAATTGTTGTGTCTTCATGTTGAACTGTCCACTTTATTATTATATAGTGTCCTCCTTTGTCTCTTGTTACAGTCTTTGTTCTGAAGTCTATATTCTCTGATATAAGTATTGCTACTCTAGCTTTCTTTTGATATCCATTTGCATGATAAATGTGTCTCTGTCCCCTCACTTGTAATCTGCAGGTGTCTTTAGGTCTGAAATGAGACTTGTAGGCAGCATATGGATGGGTCTTATTTTTATCTATTCTGTCACCCTATGTATTTTGTTTGGAGCATTTAGTCTATAAACATTCAAAATTATCACTGATAGGTATGTATTTATTGCCATTTTATTACTTACTTTGTAGTTGTTTCTGAAGATTTTCTCTGATCCTTTGTCTTTCTCCCTTTTATGGTTTGCTGATTTTCCTTAGTGATATATTTGGATTTCTTTCTCTTTGTTATTTGAATATTTATTAATGGTTTTTGATTTGTGGTTACCATTACGTTTGTGTATAACATCTTCTGCATATAGCAGTCTATATTAAGTTGATAGTTGTTTAAGTTTGAACTCTTTCTTTACTCTTCCTACATTTTAGGTATATGGTGTCATATTTTACATCCTTTTATTTTGTGAGTTCCTTGACTGATTTTTTACAGAAATATTCATTCTTACTGCTTTTGTATTTCTATCTTCATACTGACATTTTTGGCCCTTCCTTTCCACTCAGAGTCCCCTTTTATATTTCTTGCAGTGCTAGTTTAGTGTTTATGAACTCTTTTATTTTAGTCTGGGAAATTTTTGGTCTCTTTTCTATTCTTAATGATAGCCTTGATGGATAGAATATTATTGGCTGCAGGATTTTTCACATTTATCACTTTGAATAAACCATGCCACTCTTTTCTGCCTTGGAAAGTTTCTGCTGAAAAATCTGCTGATATCCTTATGTGGTTTCCTTTGTATGTAACTGTCTCCTTTTATCCTGCTGCTCTTAATATTTTATTTTTTTATTGCTATATTTTGCCTTTTTCATTGCAATATGTCTTGGTGTGAATCTGCATTTGTTGTTATTGTTTGGGGCTGTCTGTGCCTCCTGGTCTTGATTCCATTTCTTTCCCCAGATTAAAAACTTTTCAGCTATTTCAAATAATAATCTTAAATGAGTTGGTTTGATGTGTTCAATGTTATCGTTTTTCTTTTGCATGACTGATTTTAAAAGATTTCTATTATGCAGGAAAAGTTTTATTATGCATAGGTCATAAAAATATTCTCAGAGGAATATATTTACCATTTTAGGCAAAGTCTACTAAAAAATAAAATTCCTTGTAATTTTTGGAACCACTAACATTTCCCAAAAGCAGTGTGAAATCATGGTACAAAGAGCACTGTATTTGCAATAGAAAATTTGAGTTTATTGCAGGTTTTGACACTTGTTGATCTGAGGCATAATAACTTAATAATCACTTAACCTTTTGCATCTATAAAATGGGATGGAGGTGCATTTTAATACACATAGCAGGGAAATACATTCTACAATTAAAAATACTAATTATTATTATTGTTTTAACTTTAGATAGTATTTTATTAAATCAAAGTTACTAGCTTGAAATAAATCATCAGTGTATCATTATCATATAATCAGTGAATTTCTGGCATTTTTTCTCTCCCACACACCCACTTCTATCTTTTGGAAATGTAATTAGCCCTTTCCTGTGAGGAAAACATTTTGTGGCTTAGAGAGGTTTGACCTTTTATTCTCTTGCCAATAGTAAAAGCTTCAATTGGAGTGCCTGTCACACTGGCCCTAGTGTTTTCTAAAATAGAGAAACACTTTAAGATTTTAATCTTGAACATTAATCTATCTACAATATTCATTCCATAATTGATATTTCACTGTACTTAATTTATCCATCTATCCTCCCCATCCTTGCATCAATGAATCTTATATTATAATGCATTTAAGTTATAGATACCATCACAGTTACTCACAATATTTCACCATATATGTAACTTGAATAGATTTCAATATTTGTTTTGCACAATTCTTAAGTGTACCATTGGTGACTGCCAGTATATACATAAAACAATGCAACCCAAACCTCTTCTATATGATATGAAATGTTATTATCTCAGAAAATTGTTCTCTCATGCCCCTTCCCATTCAATATCCACTTACATCTCTCAGCAGTAATTACTGCCCAGGTATTTTTCAGCCACAGGGTAATTTTTGCCTGATAAGCTGAAGTTTTTACTTTTGATGAAGTCTAAACTATTATTTCTCTTCTTTTATGATTAGGGCCTTCTATGACCTATCCTAAAAACCTCTGCTTATTCTAATCTCCAAAGGTATTCTCCTTTGCTTTCTTCTCAAATCTTTATAGTTCTAATCTATAAATCTAGGATTCATCTAAAATTATTTTTTTCAGTATAATGTGAATTTGGCTAAATATATATATATATATATATATGTATATATATATATATACACACATACACACATACATACATATAAATATATATATGTATATACATATATATATATGTGTGTGTGTATATATATATATATATATATATATATATATTGCTGTTTGTTATCTAGTTATTCCAGTACCACATGGCAAAAAAGACTTTTCCCCATTGGTGTTCTTTGGTGCTTTTATACAAAATGAAATAGATATGGGGTTCCTGGGTGCTCACTTGGCTAAGCAGCCAACTTCAGTTCAGGTCATGATCTCATGGTCTGTGAGTTCAAGCCCCACATTGGTCTCTGTGCTGGGTACTCAGAGCCTGGAGCCTGCTTCAGATTCTGTCTCCCTCTCTCTCTCTGCCCCTGCCCTGCTCACTCTCTCTTTCTCTCAAAAATAATAAACATTTAAAAATTGAAATAGCTGTGAAAGTGTGGGCCTATTCCTTATCTATTTTGTTATGTTGAACTCTTTGTTCATTCTTATGCCAAAAGCATACTTTGTCTTCATTAACCTAGTTTTAGTCAGCCTTGAAGTCAGGTAGGATAAGTACCCCAAAGTTCTTTTCAAAAATTTTTAAACTATTCCAATTTCTTTATATTTCCTTAGAAATTTTAGAATCATCTTGTCTATTTCTACCAAAAAAAAAGTTTGAGGTAACTGATTGTTATTGTGTTTAATTTATATACTAATTTAGGAATAATTTACATCTTAAGTATACTGTATCTTACAATCCATGAACACAGTATCTCACAATTTATTTATTGTTTAATTTCTGTTTGTAGTTTTCAGTATAGAAGTCGAAACTTATTGTTTTAAGTGTATTCTTAAGAATATTATATACTTTCATGCTTTGATAAACAGAATTGTTTTCTTTTTTTTTAAGTGTTTATTTATTTAGAGAGAGTGGGGTAGGAGCAGAGAGAGAAGGAGAGAGAGAATCCCAAGCAGGCTCCATGCTGTCAGCATAGAGTCTGATGAAGGTCTCGAACTCATGACCTGTGAGATCATGACCTGAACTGAAAGTAAGAGTCAGATACCCTACACACTGCACCACCCAAGCTCCCCAAACAGAATTGTTTTCTTAATTTCATTTCCCAACCATTTACTGCTACAATAGAAAAATGCAATTAGCTTTTGTACATTTAGCTTATATCCTGTGACATTGTTAATTTCACTCATTAGATGTAATCGTTATTTTGTAGAGTTCTTAGGATATTTGACATAAACACTCATGGCATCTAGAAATAGAATTTTCTTCTTTCTTTACAATCTTTATTCCTTTTATTTATTTTTCTTGTTTTATTGTACTTAGCAAGACCTCCAGTAAAATGTTGAATAGAAATTATGTGAATAGGAATTATTTGTTCGTAGTATTAGGTTAAAATATTGAATATTTCACCATGAAATATAATGTTAGTTGTAGTTTTTGTATAGATGCTCTAGTTTGCATCATGAATAGATGTTAAATTTTATCAAATTCTTTTCTATATTTACTGAAATGATCATATGATTTTTCTCATTTAGTCTTTTAATACAGTGAATGATAATAATTGATTTTTAAACGTTAAATCAATTCTGAATTTGTATGTAACAAGCAACAAAAATAACATGATTGTGATGCATCATTCTTTTTATATATTGCAGGATAATATTAATAGTATTTTCAAAGGATATGAGACACAGTTATCTGTAATTTTATGTTCTATAAATTTTATTTATTTGTTTATGTATTTATTTTTGAGAGAGAGAGAGAGAGTGCATGAGTGGGGTAGGGGTATGGGGAGAGAGAGAGAGAATCTTAAACAGGCTTCACACAATGTAGAGCCTGATGCACGGCTCGATCTCACAATCCACAACCGTGACATTATGACCTGAGCCAAATTAAGAGTCAGACACTTAACCAAGTCACCCAGGTGCCCCTGTTTATAATTTTGTATTGTGGTTATATTGTCTTTATGAAACCAGCAGGGGACTATTTTCTGCTCCTCTGATGAAAAAGTTTGTATAGGATTATTTCTTCCTTAAATGTTTAATGAAATTCACCACTGAAACCATATAGTCACATAGCTTTCTTTGTGGGAGTATTTTTTTTATAATAAATGTATATATATAATAGATGTAGTACTACTCATATATTATACTTAATTTTGTGTCAGTTTTTGTAATTTTGTCGTTAAAGGCATTTGTCTGCTATATCTATGTTGTAGAATTTGTTGACATATTTTGGATCTTCTAATGTTGTACCACATGGTCCCAAGACACTGCTCATTATTTTTAATGTTTTTAGTTATTTGTTATTCAGATTAGACTATTTATATAATCTATTTTCCATCCAATTCCTTCCATCAGTCTTTTCTTAGTTCAGTCATCTCCATTCTGCTACTAATTCTATCTAGTGAAATTTATGTTTCAGATTGTATTTTTTTATTACACAATTTCCATCTGTTTTTTTATATAGTTTCCACTTTTCTAATGAGATTGGACATTTTTATTGTATGTTGGCATATTTTCCTTTATGTCTTTGATCACAATTATTGTAGGTATTTTAGACTCCTTTGCTAGTTCCAACATCTCGGTCATCTTGGGGTTGTAGTCTGTTGATTTTTTTTCTCTTAAGAGTGAGTCACATGTTGTTTTTTTTTTTCTTTGTATGTTGAATTGTTTTGGATTGTATCTTAGGTTTGCTTAATATATGTTGTAGATAGTCTAAATTCTGTTATTTTTTTCTCAACTGTGTTGATTCCTTTTGTATTAGAAGGCATTTTATTTGGATGAATTCAAACTACAAGGTCTATCTCCCCTGAAATTGGCCAGCAATTCAAATGTCACTTCAGTTGTTTTAAGTATAGCTGAGCTACTTGGAGTCTGCCTTCTGCATACTTTATTCAGGGGTCTGCCAGATATTGGTGTGGAATTTTTATATACATGTGCGAATTCTTCCAAATTCTGACTTTCTTCTCAGTTTGCGCACACACACGCCCACACCCACACACACACACACAAACACTTTTTAGTAGATATGATTTTACTTAAATTCCATTATTTATTTTTTATAAGGCTGCATGTTTTAATGTTTTATCCATTCCAATTTTTTAGACTGGGACCCCCCCCTTTGGCTAAATTAAGAAAAATACATAACAAATCTTGAGCCCGTCCTTCTTCCCAGTGCTCACTTTTCTTAACCGTTTACCTTCCTGTTGGATTTTTTGTTGTTGTTTCACTTTTCAGTACTTTCAAATAATTGTGTGTGTCGTGCGTGTGTGTGTGTGTGCATGCGTGTGTTTAGTCTAAATTTGGTTGTTTTGATAGGGGAGATCCCAGAATGTATATTTGGATGTATTTTCTAAGAGCACTTCTGGGTTGTCCAGATGAGTTATCTACATAGAGAGCCAGAGAGTGTGTCTTAAGCAGTTCTCATTTTGACCAAACCTTTCTATGTCAGGAACAATAAGATGATTTTAAAATCCCTTTGTTGAAGAATTATGCCATTTTACCTAGATTATGTAATTTTTAATGTTTTAACACAAAGAAATAAAGTAAATTTATTTTAGCAGAGGATTAAACTATTCTGTTGTGATTCAATAACTAAATGAATAAATACTTATGATAGAGATTTTGTTCTGATTTGGGGCAATGTTACCTTTTTACAAGAAGCAGATAAAATCTCAGTCCATAACCCCAGGGGTAGAGGAATGTAATTTTGAAAAATTTTCTAAAATCTACTTAGTTTCCATTATAAGCCCCTGCCACCAGGTAGGGAAGTTAATTTTAGTCACTCAGCATCTTCGCCATCCTTTTCCCAGAGGTTATTTTCACATTTTAGGGGGCTTATAGGTACCAATGGAGAGAGAAAATTATTTAGTCCTTGGACTAATGGGAGAATTAAGGTCTATCTTCAAGGGAGTGAGATTGTAAGGTGGATAGGAACTGGAAGTGGAAAGGTAGAGAGTATCAGTTAATAATTTGGAATGCATCTTACCACACACATTTGGTACCTAATACTTATCATTTTTGCTATTCAAACAAAAGTAATAATCCAAATATTTCACAGAACTTCTTTTTCATTTATATGTTTATTAAATCACATTTTTCTTTTTTCTAACAATTTGAAGATAAAATCAGAGTATAAATATATTTGTACATGTACACTCCAGAGTTTAGCAGATTATATTCTAGTTACTTCATTTATAAGTCATGCCAAATAACTTGTTTTATGAGAGACCTGTATGCATTTTTGACGTAAAAATCAACAGCAACAACAAAATGTTAGCAACATAGATGATCTGTCTAATCCAAGACATAATGCTGAATTATGAGACAAACATCTCTGTAAGTAGATTTTTTTGGTTTTCTTCATGTTATTTTCAGTTATTTTCCTTATTTCCAACAACTTTTTATTTTTAACTGGATTTTATTTATTCCAGTATCCTATGTACTTTATGCAAGAAAGACTTCTCCAAACTATCCTTACCATGAGAGAATATAATGTGCTAAGAATCTAAATGGGAAATTCTAGAAATGAGGATAGGTAAATCAAAACTTTTGGAGTCAATCTCTTGAATGAATTTTTATGTTTAAAATGTGCCATATTTGGAATTTTTTTTGAATTACCTAGATTTTATAATATAATTGATTTCACCTTAATGTGTACTTAATTTTTTTTAAGTTTCAAGTACTTTGAGAAAGGTAGTCTTTTAGTATTATTTTAATAATATGATATTCTTGTTTCATTGACCAAGAAAGGATAGCTGCTACAGAACAAAATGAATCTCTTATGGTCCCTATGCTATATATAAACTGGTCATCAAAATTTTTCTTAGGATAGTAAAATTTTGGGGTGCCTGGGTGGCTCAGCTGGTTGACTGTCCAACTTCAGCTCAGGTCATGATCTCACTGTCTGTGAGTTCAAGCCCCACGTCAGGTCTTTGCTGACAGCTCAGGGCCTGGAGCCTGCTTTGGATTCTGTGTCTCCCTGTCTCTCTGCCCCTCCCCTGCTCATGCTTTGTCTCTCTCTCTCTCTCTCTCTCTCTCTCTCTCTCTCTTTGTCAAAAATAAATAAACATTAAAAAAATTTTTTTTAAAGGATAGTAAAATTTTGAAAGAACCTTGTGAAATTAACCAAATTTTAACAATATATTATGTTGAACTGGCTATGTTTCTTCTCTTTTCTTTCAGTCTCCTTATTTACTCTTAGCCTCCTCTCTAAAATGGGTGCAAGTTTAACTATTTGATCCTAAGATTTTCTCTGATTCCAAAAGTATTTGTTTATAATAAATAATTAAATAATAACAAACAGTGTTAAGTACAGTTAATAAGTATCAAATAACATAATGTAGTGTTCACTGTGTAAATCTTTCTTTATAGTAATCATTTCTGACCTGCTATTGTGAATCAACAGAGTTTTGATGTTAAATTGTGCTTGTTGATCGAATAGTTCACTGAGGGCACAGGTGCAATGGCCCAACACATGCATAAATTTCACATTTGCATTTAAGCTCCCTGACTCAGCATAATCTCCCTATCTGACCTCTCTAGTGAATTCTTAATTACTTACATTTGTCATTACCTTCTTTATATTGTTTGCATGGTTTGCAATAAATTCTGCATATCATGATATATGTGTGAATGTGTGACTATGTAGAAATGAAATCATTTATGTTCCAAGCACTTGATAGAAGCATATGTTTTTATATCAGCCTTGCAATTTCAGAGTACTTTTGCATACATGGGAGATCCTGCTTTATTTTATTGCATTGCTTTGCAAAATAACCTTGGCTGTTATACTTCAAGGTCTCAGGTGTTGAGTCATTAGCAGCTACGAAATAGATCAGAATTGCATTACAGCTGCACAGCTACAAACTAAGGGTAATCCAAGATCTTTCAGGCTTAGCATCAGCATATGGACAACTCCTCAGTACTTGCCTGGAAAGAGAGTTAATTTGGGAATTTTGAACTAAATTCCCTCAGGATCACTTCTCCAAATGATTTTTAACTTCTGTAATGCAAACAAAAAAGCATGTGAAAATAAGCAGTGTTCAGTTAAAACAGAGAACAACAACACAGACATTTGTGCCAACATCTTGCAAAATTGTTCATTTTATAAAGAATTGTATTTTAACATATTTGATTACTACTTGCATTCACTTGGGGAATATTTACTTCACTGACATCCTGGGTACAATGAAGGTAATAATATTCATAGACCTGAACAATTTATCACCATTTTTAAGTCTTTACTTAAAAGTTAAGTGTAAAGTGGCTTTTATCAGAATTAGAAACAAGAAACTGAGTTGCAAAATATTTAAATTACAGAAGTGTACATGACTGAACTTTTGAAATCACCCCCTAACTTTTCTTTCTGCTTAAGTCTTCTCCCTAACTATCCTCCCACTATATCCCTGAAATCCATGCTCTTAGTAACCAAATGTATTTGGGGGGAAATCAGATCAAGTATTCCATATAAAATCCCAGAATAATTTCTCTTGTATCTGGAATGTATTAAAAATGTCTCCGTGGCCTCTGAGAACTTTCATGAGAGTTTCTACCTCATGGATGTCATCTCAATCCACTCCTTCCTCTACATTTCGGTCACACTGATTTGCACATATCAAATGTATTTCTGCTGTGGTTGCTAATCACTTTGCCTAGAATGCCCTGTCCCTGCCCGTGGATCTTCCAATGATTTTTTCAGAGCAGTGATAGGTTTACAAAAAAAATGGGAGGAAAGCACAGAGAGTTTGCATATATTCCCTCTTCCTCCACTCTTCCGCCATACCTCCTTCAGTTTCCTCTATTATTAACATCTTGCTTTAGTATGGTATGTTTGTTATAACTGATAAACGGATATTGGTGCATTATTAACTGAAGTCCATAGTTTGCATTAGAGTCCACTCCTTCTGTTGTATGATTTTATGTTTTTTTTTACTTATATATAATGTCATGTATCTGTCTTAACAGTATACTATAAAATAGATTCATTGCTCTAAAATTGCCCCGTGTTTCACCTATTCATCCTTTCCTGCCTCCTCTCAAGCCTTTGGCAACCACTGATCTTTTTACCATCTCCATAGTTGTGGTTTTAGAGCATCATACAGTTGGAATTGTATAGTATGTGGGCTGTGGAGACCAGCTTCTTTCACTTAGTAGTATGCATTTTAGGTTCTTCCATATCTTTTCATGGCTTAACAGCTCATTTCTTTTTATTCCTGAATAACATTTCCTTCTCTGGATGTACCACAGTTTGTTTCTCCATTCACCTATTAAAGGATATCTTAGCTGCTTCTGTGTTTTGGCAATTATAAATAAAGCTGCTATAAACATCCATATGCAAGATATTGTATAGACATAAGTTTTCAAATCCTTTGGGTACATACCAAGGAACACAATTGCTAGATCATATGGTAAGAGTATGTTTAGTTTTATAAAGAACTGCTAAAATGTCTTCTAAAGTATATGTACTGTTTGGCATTCCCATCAGCATAGAATGAGAGTTTCTGGTTCACCCACATCTTCACCAGCATTAGCTGTTGTCAACATTGTGAATTTTAACCAGTCCAATAGGTGCATGATAGTATCTCATTGTTTTGTTTGTAACTTCCTGGTGGCATCGATATTGAGCACATTTTCATATGCTTTTTGTCATCTATATATCTTCCTTGGTGGGTCTCTGCAGATCTTTTGCCCATTTCTTAAATTAGGTTCTTTGTGTTCTTACTGTTGATTTTTCAGTTCTTTGTAATGTTTGGATACAAGTCCTTTCTGTAATAGTTTTGCAAGTATTTCTCTCAGACTGTGATTTATTTTTTTATTCCCTTAAAATTCCATTCACAGAGCAGAGGTTTTTTTTTTTTTTCATTTTAATGAAATTCAACCTATCAATTTTTTTCTTACATGGATAGTCTTTTTGGTGTTGTATCTAAAAGTCATCACCAAACTCAAAGTCACCTAGGTTTGCTCCTGTGTTATATTCTAGAATTTCCATTTTTTAACTTTACATTTAAGTTTATGATCTATTTTGAGTTAATTTTTGTGGATATTCTAATGGATTTTTACAACTCCTTCTCCTCATTTGTATTCTCCTTTTAATGTCACTCCCTCAAAGAGGCCTTTTCTGATCACATTAGTTAAAGCAGTCTTTCATAATCAGTTACTGACTAACCTGCTATTTGCCTTTTTCCCTAGCATTATCATTATCTAAAATCATAATTGTCCTTTATTAATTTGCATGTTTACTTTCTCTTTGTGTATAATGTAAGTTCCAAGACTCAGTCCATCTTGTTGAGTACTCTATCCTTAGTAACTAACACAATGTTTGGTACATATTAAGGGTTTGCAAATATTTGGTAAATGAACAGGAAATAACTAAACTCACAAGCACCTCATAAAAATGTTGAAGACCTTGACTGAGTGCCTTTATAATTATAAGGATAGAAAATTTATGGAAATGAAAAAAGAAAGTCCAGAAAAGGAATCAAGATTAGAATAAAAGTATAGCTATTTTGTTTACTCTGCCTGTAACATATATTAAGCCCAGCTGAATCTAGAATATGGTCCACAAGAAGAATATGACTCTTAGGGACATTAAATGATTTGCATGCAAGTGTTTAGAGTTCCTGGTCAAGTTGCAATAGACTATTTTTGGAGAAGATCTATTCAGTCATTTTGAACTGTCAATAGAAGACTCAGATAGATTACTTCTCCTTTCCACAAAATGCATATCAGCTCCTACTAATTTTAGTTGAAGTTCTATTAAGCAAATAATGGAAAAAATGTATTTGTAATATGAGTTCAATTAAATGATAAATTATCTAGTTTTCTCTTATATAGAAAAATAATCATGTGACCCAATCTTTTTATAGCTTCTACTGAATCTTAGAAAAAACCAAAACCAAAGAGACTTCAAATCATATCCCTAGCTGCTGATGGGCCATTATGTAAGGATTTCTTGAGTTTTGAAAGCATATGTAGTCATATTTACCTGCAATAGACTAGGATGAGTGCTGGTTTAAACTAGAGTCATTATCATAAAAGTACTAATGTATCTGTTGGGATTGATTAGTCATCTATCATTTGAATCTTTCTCATCATTTTTTATAGTGCATGACCCATAAAAAAGAAAAATCCAAATTATTTTGGTCTTTTCTACTGAGTGATTATTAGTCAGTCAGCATATGTTTATGAAAGAAGTAAGGGAGAAATATTTATCTTTTTATAGTTTAATCAAGCACATTATATTAAACAGTAGTTTTTGGGCAAACTGCTATATAACAAAAATGACTCTAAGCACTGTGGTGGTTACCAAGAAACATATAACAATAGTTCTGCATTCAGGAAGCTTACTGTCTTTTTGGAGAAATAAGATTCAGTTACTTAAATATTAAAAGGAAATACCAAAAGTGATTAAAAAAAATACTTGCCACTTTATTTAGCACTTTAAATGGACTAATAGCCTTCATATTTATTAGTTTATTCTCATAGTAATTTTCGAAGATGTCATTACAGTGATTTTTTTTAACTGGGCAAAATAAGGTACAAAGAGAATAAATGACATCTGCCCAAAGTCCTTAAGTTGTAGAGCCAGGACTGAATTCAAAGCCAGATTGTAATCTTTATGAAGGCAGAAATTATATCTATCTATCTATCATCTGTCTATCTATCTATCTATCTATCTATCTATCTATCTTTCTATCTATCATCTATACTAAGCAGTGTGTACATCAGAAACTGGCACAGTGTGGTTGCTAAATAAATATTTGCTGACTAAATATAGAACTTAAGTTTTATACACTAACATCCTGTCCAATTAATTCTGCAACTCCTGGATGTATGATGGACTGTATTGTATCTTAGTTTTATCTATTTTAGTATTAGTGGTTTACCTGTAATGAGTGTTCAGTAATGTTAAATAATAGGCAAAATATTCTACATTCAAGCCATGCATCAGAATAAAAGAGAGAAAAGAGTTTACTAACTGTTTTCAAGGACACTTAATGAACGAAAATATATATACTTGGGTACAATATTACAGTGTGGATAGGAGATGAAAAGAAGGGGAAGGGCAATTCTAGTGGAAAATGATATAGGAACAATCATATAATTCCAAGGCTTAATGTCTTATCTTCCTGAGCCTGGAAAGAAGGAAGACTCATTGGTACTGAAAATAGATAAGTGGCATTTGTATTTATTCTAAAAGTAAACAATGGAGAAATTATGGCTTAATATGAGGAAAGGCAGCAAGAGTTTGAAGAATGTATGTTTGTGTATATTCTTCATTATGTATTATGTGCCATTAGATACACCATTAGCTTCTAGGTTTCTGCACTGATACATGCCATGAGTGCAAGAACAGTATAGAATTTCTTTTCCTATTCTATTCAGCAGTAATTTTATTTTTAAAGCAAGAGAGTGCTACATGTAAATGTTACCAATTTGTTTGAAATTTGTGATCCAACACATTAACTCTACTTATTACTTTCGTGCCTACAATTTGGTAACTTGTCATTAAAATGATAGAACCAATCCTAAATGTTGCATTTAATAATTATTTGCCAGATTTTTAATTTATAGAAAGAAATATGGTGCTGTTACAAATACAACCACTGGGAATTGCCTTTTTAATAAGATATCTTTTGGGAACAATTTGGAAATTTTAAAAATCCACTTTATATTTTGAATTGTAATGATGGACATTTATGTTCCTAGGGTATCCATGCAATACATACAGTAAAATAAACTTGTTTCAGTTTAAACAAATATGGATATCCTAACTAGTTAGCATATCATAATAAAAAGAACTGGATAATATGGTCTTCCTGAAGAGAAATGACATTTAAAAAATTTTTAACTTGCTTTATTTTTTATTTTTTTAATTTACATCCAAATTAGTTAGCATATAGTGCAACGATGATTTCGGGAGTAGATTCCTTAGTGCCCCTTACATTTAGCCCATCCCCCCTCCCACAACCCCTCCAGCAACCCTCAGTTTGTTCTCCATATTTATGAGTCTCTTCTGTTTTGTCCCCCTCCCTGTTTTTATATTATTTTTGCTTCCCTTCCCTTATGTTCATCTGTTTTGTCCCTTAAAGTCCTCATAGGAGTGAAGTCATATGATTTTTTTATAAAGCATCATTACATTAATAATCTTTTTAGAGAAAAAACTAAATTACGCAGTTTGATCCCGCCCTCCAAACACACTAATTAATTTTTTTTGTTTTAGACTATTTCTTTTACTCTTTAGACACGTGCCTGTTCCTTGTATGATTATACTGGCTGGAATTAATGATAATCACCTGTGTGTACACTAATGTGTGTGTTTTGCTTCAATAAATCACATTACTATTTAGTTAGTTAAATGTCTATATTTTCTGTAGAATGCGTTTGTATTTAATGCAGGAAATTTAGTATACATTTGACTTTAAAAACTATTTCAATCTACTCTACACCAAACTACAAATTGTAATGGCATAAGAATTATCGCATGCATTTTATTACCTTAATCTATTTATTGGAGGGGGTAGGGTAGTAAAATACAGGTCATGTAGCTGTTAGAGGACTTTTTTTTAGGTACCTAAAAAGAAACTTTTCATTCAAGAGAAAATAATTGCAACAAAGGGAAAGTCTGTTAGAAAAGTCTACCTCAAGCACTTAAGCTGAAACCAAAAGTCCAAATATTGACCTCTGAATCATGAGTGGATCTCTTATCCTTTATTTGCTTTAAAATTAACATTTGGTAAAGAAGCTTATCCTGAAGTGTTTGTTTAAGGGTCGATGTCACTCCTGATCAAGATCCTGTAATGAATTAGTACAAGAGATAGAATTTGGAAAAGAGAAAAGAAAATGTCTTTTGATTTTCAGGTCCACTATTATCAAATATTTAGTTTTTTTTTTACCCCGTATTGGTCTCTAAATCCCTATGAGAACTGTCATATTCATTTCAGTATCCCTCAGAGCACCAGGTACAATATCTTGCATGCAAAAATGTACTGAATTGAATAACCTTCCAATGGAGTCTACTGATCTGTATAAATATTCAATTGGCAGATTAGACTTGAAATGATAGTGTTATTGAATGTTGGCTGCCTCTTACAACTGCTCAGTTAATCCATTTGCATAGTCTTTGTTCAAGTGTTTTACAGTTTAGAACTTCATATTGGACCGTAATCCTAACATATTTTAAAAGTAAAAATGAAGCCTTTTTGGGGTATTTTTGATTTTCATAACAAGTGTGATATTAAACCTATTTGTTGATAAAATGGAAGAAGTATCTTGGGATATGAATTTTTTCCTGGATGCCAGTTTGACCATTCTGTCATTCTCTGCTTACAACATATTATATTTTTTATAAAACCAAATGTCTCAAAATGGTACACATGAGCTTCTGTGTTATAGCTCCTGGCTACATGTTTATCTTTACCTCCAAGCAACCAACCTCTTTCAGCTTATTGTGCTTCAATAATACTAGTTGTCTTTCTGTTCCTAGAAGATCTCAATTCTATGACATCTTAGGACTTTTCATTTGCCTTCAGCAATGACAGCCTGGAATGTTTATCCTTTGATTAGTCCCATTATCAACTCCATAGTCCTACATGTCTTAGATCAAATATCCTACTATCCAAGAGATGTTTTCTGACCACTTTATCTAAAGTAGATCCCCACCAAAATTTTTACTGTTATAGTACCTTTTTATTTCTGTCATAGGACTTATAACAATGATGATCATAGTCATTGGCTATCTTCTCTAACAAGTGTAAATTCCATGAGTACAGGAACCTTTTTCAAACTTTTTACCCTGATATAACTTTTTATCTGCTATATCAATGGTACAGAACACAGTACCTTATAGACAGTAAGAATGTAAATAAATAAGCAAATATTTGCTGTAGAAGTATAGCATTTTAATATAAGAAAAAACTTTATTTGAAAAGTGAAGCATAATTCTGCATTTTTGTTTGTTTAAAACCAATTACTAGTTAGTATTTCACATTGTGAGCCAGCCAAACTATTATTATTTGAACAATTGATACTCTGAGATATATGAAGTTAGGAAATTTTCCAAAGCTAATGATAGGGATGAAAAATAGATCTGTGTATTTTGTTTTTATTCGTGGAAAAAATAACTAAATTTGTTTTTATAATTTTTAATTATAGATAGGTACCTTGTGATATGAAGTATTTCAAGTTATATATCTATATTGATTTTAATAATTAGTTTGAGCAAAAGTTCATAAATTTGGAAGTTTGTTGGAAAGTTGTTGCTTTATAGAGTTGAAAGAAAATGATTACTTCAAACAATATATTGAAACCTTATTAAAATAAGTCCTAGGAGACTGAAAAAAATGAGAAATAACAGCAGGATTTTGTTTTATATGAATTTCATTGAGCTTAACAAGCCTAAAGGTTGAACTTTGAAGAGTTTTCACCATGTATGTGATTCTCAGAGTATCTATCCCACTTCAAAGAAACTCAGTGAGAATAATTTCATAGAAAATAAGGAAATTTGTGATCTTAATACACAATGCTATACTACTGACAGTATTTCATAGACATGCTGATTATTTCTTGCTTTTCTTTGAAAATTTTATATCATACTGTATCATTTCTGTCTGTATATATTTTTAAATTATAACCCATGCTTGCCAATTTGCCTTTCTTAATGTGGACAGGGCATGTAACTGTCAGTCTTCTTTTGCTTAAGATAGATTGTGGGGAACCTGGATGGCTCAGTTCGTTAAGCATCTGCCTGGATTTCAGCTCAGATCATAAATTCACAGTTTTCTATTGGTGCAGAACCTACTTGGGACTTTCTCTCCCTTCTCCCCCTCACCACCAGCCACACACATGCTCCCTTTTTTTCTCTTTCTCTCAAAATAAATTTTAAAGAAAAGATAGATTGCATCAGTAAAATCAGCTACTGTGATACTGATACAGTTTTTCTAGATGTAATGAAAATATAAAATTATCTAAATAACTTACAGAACTTGGTATTTTCCTAAGAAGCACCATTTTTGGGTGAAGCTTATTCTTTGATAAATACATTGAGGAACCAAAAAGAGGCAAAGATGAAAATTTTCAACTTTCAATTATTTTCTACGAAGTTCATACTTTATTTGAGGTTTTGCTAAAATTCATACATACAAATCCCATTTTTAAAATAAAATAATTTATTTTAATTTGTTTGAATGTTTCTGTTTTAACCTAGAATTTAAGTTTGAAACAGTGTCATTTCAAACTTCAGGAAACAAAATTTATCAACTAGTGAGAAAATGCTACATTTTGACCCAAGTTTGGAACCGTGATTATGAGAATTATTGTGAGCAATTCATTCAAACACTACTTTTCTGTATCATATTTTATGCACTTTTGCATAGTTCTTGTTTTGAGAGTTGTATTTGACTTACCTTTCCAACTAAGATAGAGAAACAGTGATTGAATTTATGCTCCTGCCTGAAATAATAACAATAACAACACCAACAACACACAGACAAAATGTATGGCACAAACATTTTCAAGACACTGGACATTGAGCAAAGAAGTACAGTGATCCCAGAGAAATAATAAAAAAGTGATCCCTACATTTGCATTAATTTATTACCTTGTGCAAGTTTTTAGTTCACAACTCAAAGAAGAAGAGCCTAGATGGAACTTGGTGAATTCTGTAAGGTCAGGATATGGAAGTGAATTTAGGAATATCAAGGCTTTCAGAATTCACAGAATAGAGTTCTGAAGAGGAGATAGATATATATACAGAGAACCCCAGAAATTTGCACAGGGTAAGCATTCATCAAAGAATTGGGAAAGCAGTTCATGTGAGGAAACAATATGAGGCAAAGGAGTCGTCTGAGAAAATTTAAGTGTTGCCAATATGCACACAGAGTTAATAACACCTGTGTCTACCAGTCATACTGGAAAATCTCAAAATCCATGGAGCATTAAGTAGGGCATTTAGGAGGATTTGCTTCAGTGGTAAGGAATAATTAGAACTAGACTAAATGCTGCTCTGATTCAGATTAATAAATATTAAAATCAAGAACCAAAAAGATTAAATTATTTCCAAGTAGCTTAATTACATCCCAGAGCAAAGCTTAAGAATATTTACAAGAATATTTTAATGTCTAACACTTAAGAAGGTAATATTCACAATGTCTAGCTTTCTTATCAAAGATAACCAGACATAAAAAGAAGCACAAAAGCATACCTACTATTAGGAGGGAAAAAAAATCAACTGAAACAAACATAGAACTGACACAGATGTTAGAAGCAGCAGAGATTTAAAAACCTATTGTGAGGGGTGCCTGGGTGGCTCAGCTGGTTGAGCATATGACTTTGGCTCAAGTCATGATCTTATGGCTCATGAGTTCGAGCCCTGGATTGGGCTCTGTGCTGAGAGCTCAGAGCCTGGAGGCTTCTTCAGATTCTGTGTCTTCGTCTCTCTCTGCCCCTCCTGCAGCCCCTCCCCCTTTTTCAAAAGTATATAAACATTAATGAAATTAAAAACTTATTGTGCAACCATATGTTCAAAATGTTAGGCAGATACACAGAAGCTTTACGAGAGACCCAAATCAAAATGCTAGATATAAAAACTATAATTTCTAACGTGAAAAATCAACTGGATGGGATTAATGAAAATTTATATATGGCAAAAGAAAAGTATATTGAAACCAAAGACATAGCAATAGAATTGTCCCAAATGACACACAAACAGAAAAGAGAATTTGTTGACCAAGGCATCATTGAGATCTGAGACAACTTTCAAGTAGTATAATGTACATGTATTTAGGAGTCCCTAAAAGAAATGTAGGGAAAGCAAAACATATTTGAAGAAATAATGTCCAAAAATTTTCAAAATATGATGACCAACAAATCAGTGTACTCCAAACACAAAACTACACCAGTGCATATCATATCAAAGTGTTCCTGATAAAGAGAACATTTTAAACCAGAAAAAAACCCATATTATGTAAAGGGGAACACAATTAAGGATTATAGAAAGCTTATTGTCAGAAATGGTGTGAGGAGACACTGGAGAAACATCTTTAGAGTGTTAAAAAATATCCTCAAAATTGAAAGCAAAATAATGACTTTTTCCATTATACATAATGGAAATGATAGAAGATAGGATATATATATATATATACATAAAAAGAAAGAAATAGCACCAGTAATGGCAACTATAAAGTAAATATGTAAGATTTTTTTCTTGGTATTCCATTTTAGGACCAAATGGACAAAGTAAAACAGTGTATCGTGGGATACAGAACATGCATATGAAGAAAATGTGTGACAATAATAATGTAAAGGCCAAGAGAATTATAAGGTTTTTATACTATATGTGTAAGTGTTAAATCCTAAAGCATCCCCAAAACAACAAACAGTTTTAGAATAAGCCAGCAAAGGAAATAAAATATAAACATAACAGATATTTAATTAATTTAAAAGAAGGAAGGAAAAAATGACAAGGGGAATGAAAAGCAGATAGTAAGATAGAAAGCAAATAAGTTTGTAGACTTAAGCCTGACATATCAATAATCACATTAAACACAAATGGTCTCAATACAATTAAAAATCAGTGATTATAGATCCTTTTGTAGTTCATAAGCGTGATGATTGGGTGTTCATGCTGTTGTGTGATATGTGGCACCCTTATATCTTGTTACTATGTCAGCACATTATCCATCTGACATGGAAAAAAAAAATCAGTGATTATAAGATTGAATTTAAAAAAGGCCAAAACTAGGGGCGCCTGGTAGCCCAGTCAGTTGAGCGTCTGACTTCAGCTCAGGTCATGATCTCACTGTCTGTGAGTTCGAGCCCCGTGTCAGGCTCTGTGCTGACAGCTCAGAGCCTGGAGCCTGCTTCGGATTCTGTGTGTGTGTGTGTGTGTGTGTCTCTCTCTCAGCCCCTCCCCCACTCATGCTCTCGCTCTCTCTTTCTCTGTCAAAAATAAATAAGCATTAAAAAAATAAAAGAAAAAAATAAAAAATAAAAAAAGATGAAACTATATTCTATATATAAGAAAACTTAGAGATGCAAATCATTAAAAGTAAATAGTTGCAAAAGGATAAACCATGCTAACACTAATCAAAAGAATGCTGGTAACATTAATGTCAGACAAAGTAGCTTTCAAAATATAGCATCATGTCATTTTATAATAATGTTAACAAATAAAGTCTGTTAATAAGTAATTTTTAAAAAACATTATAATCCTAAATGTTTTTAAACTGAATCATATAGCTTCAAAATACATGGTGCAAAAGCTGATAAATATAAATCCACAATTATATTTGGAAAGATAAATATGCTTTTCTGAATAACTAACAGAACCAGAATTGCCAGATAGAAACACAATAAAGACATAGGAGACCTGAATGGTATCAACCAACTTGACCCAACTGATCTTTACAGAATACTCAAACTCTAAACAGCATAATCCATATTCATTTCAAGTGTAGACGAAGCATGTACTAAGATAGATCACATCTTGGGCAACAAAAATAAGTTTCAATGATTTTATTTATTCTATTTTAATTTACCTTATTTTATTTGAAAGAGAGTGTGTGTGTGTGTGTGTGTGTGTGCATGAGCAGAGGAGGGGCAGAGAGAAAGGGAGAGAGAATCCCAAGAAGGCCCCACACCCAGCACAGAGCCTAAAGTAGGACTCCATCTCATCACCACGAGTTCATGACCTGAGATGAAATCTATAGTCAGATGCTCAACCAGCAGAGCCACCCTGGATCTCCAAATCTCAATGATTTTTAAATTATTCAAGTCATACAAAGTATTTCACTGACTGAAATAGAATTAAATTATAACTCATTCAGTTCCCAAATATTTGGAAGGCAAATAATCCATGGTTCAAGGAATCCAAAAGGGAAATAATAAAGTACTTTGAAATGAATGACAGTGAAAAACAAACATATCAAAAGCTATCGGATGCCACTAAAGCAGACTTTGAGAGGAATTTATAGCACAAAATGATATTACAAAAGACAAAAATGGCTCAAATTAACAACCCCAGCTTTCACTTTAAGAATCCAGAAGACATGAGAATTAAACTTAAAATGAATAGAAGAAAGGATATAAGGCTAGGTGGAGTTAAGGTGATGGAATAGTAGGACTTTATGTTTGCCTCATCATTTGAATACAGCTAGATAATTATCAAATCATTCTGAACAAGCAGGAAATCTGAGGACTGAGAGGACAAATTGCACAACTAGAGGGAGAAAAGGGGCCACATCATGGAATGTAGGAGGTACAGAGACATGATTTGGGGGAGGAAATAATCACAGGTGCTATGGAGAGGAGGGAGCCCTGATCACAGAAAGGAGAGAGAGGGGAGAGAGGGAAAGCAGCATGCAGGAGATTGCGTAAGAAAAACACTTTGCCAAAACCATTGACTGGAAAACAAGACGGGATGATTATTGCATTTTTACAAGCTGCAGAGCTGGAAGTTTGAAGTTTTTGAAGTTAGCACCATTGCCAGGGTCAAGCCTGGCAGGCTCATTCGTGCTCCCATGGAGGAGGGCAGAGGCCTGGGAGAGGATAGCATACTCTGAGGATTCCCTGAGTTGCACTAGGAGAGAAGTTCCCCTTCTTGGAGTGCATTTGGGAGAGGTGACATTGCCTCTTGGGGACAAAAGAGTCAGCAGGCCCCAGTGAGCTCCCACATTCATAAACATAGAAGTAGAGACAGCTGCTGAGGACAGATAACCTGGACACCAGCTTTTTGCTATGCTTTACCATAAAATCCAAGCCCCTGTGCAGTTGTGTAACTGCTTTTCTTGGACAAACTGGCACCAGACACAGTGTGGCAAGACCCTCCATAGAGGATAAGTGTGGGTCCCCATCATGCCAGGTCCCTGAAATTTGGTTTTGAAACCCAGCCATGCACCTGAGATAAAACACAGGATTACTGAACTTCCAGGAGGAGAGACAGCTTGGACACTGATAGGGTGAGAACAGAGATCTGATGTAAGCCTAGGGCACAAGAAGAGAGGTTATTCACTCTTCTATGAGTGCTTCCTGAATAATGGCAGGCATGAACTCCTATCTCTGGGGACCAGAGCAGGCCATCACAATATTTCACCCCTCCCATCAGCAAGGACACACTTAAGTGATCCACATAGCACACACAGTGTAGGTTTGAGCCTCTTACACCAAGCCCCATCCCCATGCACTCTGCAGGTGCCTTTTTTAATTGGGATGTGTGATTGGAGCCAGACAAGAGCAGGCACCTCCCCCAAAGACCAGTACAAACCCTTGCATACACCAGGTCTGCTGATCATAGAATGCTCTAGTGGAAATAGGGCCAGGCACAGGCTTTCCTAACACACAAAGACAGAGACCTGGATAAAATGCCAAGACAGAGGAATTAAAGAACAAGAAGAGGTTACAGCCAGGGATCAAATCAAACAGGTATAAGTAATATGTTTGAACCAGAATTTAAAACAATAATTATAAGGATACTAGCTGGGCTTGTGAAAGGCATAGAAGATGCCAGGAAGTCCCTCACCACAGAGACAAAGGACCTAAAAACTAGTCAGCTCAAAATAAAAAAAAAATACTTTAACCAAGATGCAAAAACAACTGAATGTAATGACTACATGGATGGGAGAAGCAGAATGAATAAGTAATATAGAAGATAAAATTATGGAAAATAATGAAGTTAAAAAGAAGAGGGAAAGAAAAATATTGGATGACTAATGTAGACTTAGAAAACTCAGCAACTCCATAAAGCATAATAACATTTGTATCATAGGAATCCCAGAGGAAAAAGAGAGGGAAAAGGGGGCAGACTGTTTGAATAAATTAAAGCTGAAAATTTTCCTAATCTGGGAAGGAAACAGATATCCAAATCCAGGAGGCACAAAGAACTCCCCTCAAAATTGATCAACAAAAGTTGGCCTACATCAAAACATATCATTGCAAAATACAGAGATAAGGAAAAAATCCTGAAAGAAGCAAAGGAAAGAATCTCTAAACTGCAAGGGAAGACAAATCGCATTACAGAACATCTCTCCACAGAAACCTGGCAGGCCAGAAGGGAGTGGCATGATTATTCAATGTGCTAAGTGGGAAAAATATACAGCCAAAAATACCTTATCCAACAAGGTTGTCATTCAGAATAGAAGGAGAGATAAACAGTTTCCTAGACAAACAAAAAGTAGAGCTTGTGACACCTAAACCAGCCCTGTATGAATATTAAAGGAGATTATTTGAGTGGGAAAGAAAAACCAAAAGCAACAAAGACAAGTAAGGAACAGAGAAAATCTCCAGAAGCACTGACTTTTTATAGGTAATACAATGGGACTAAATTCATATCTGTCAATAATAACTCTGAATGTGAATGGACTAAATTCTCCAATTAAAAGACATAGGACATCAGAATGGATAAAAAAAAAATACCCATCTATATGCTGCCTAGAAGAGACTCATTTTAGACCTAGAGACACCTGAAGATTGAAAGTGAGGTGATGGAGAACCATCTATCATGCTATAGACATCAAAAGAAAGCTGGAGTAGCCATACTTATATCAGACAAACTAGATTTTAAACCAAAGACTTTAACAAGAGATAAAAAAAGGGTACTATATCATAATAAAGGGATCTATCCAACAAGAAGATCTAACAATTTTAAATATTTATGCCCTAACTTGGAAATACCCAAATATATAAATCAAGTAATAACAAACATAAAGAAACTCATTGATAACAATATAATACTAGTAGGAGACCTTGACACCTCATTTACAACAATGGACAGATCATCTAAGCAGAAAACCAAAAGGTAACAACAGTTTTGAATGACACACTGGATCAGATTACCTAACAGATGTATTCAGAATGTTTCATCCTAAAGCAGCAGAATACACATTCTTTTTGAGTGCACATGGGGCATTCTCCAAAATAGATCATGTACTGGATCACACATGAGGCCTCAACAAATGCAAAAAGATTGAGATCATACCATGTATATTTTCAACAATTCTATGAGACTTGAAGTCAACCACAAGAAAAATTTTGAAAAGACCAAAAATACATGGAGGTCAAAGAGCATTCTACTAAAGAATGAATGGGTTAACCAGGAAAATAAAGAAGAAATAAAAAAAATACATGGAAGCAAATGAAAATTAAAACACTACAGTCCAGAACCTTTGGGGTGCAGCAAGGAAGATATGTATAGCAATACCGTCTTACCTCAAGAAGCAAGAAAGCTCTCAAATACACAACCTAACTTATACTTAAAGGAGCTAGAAAAGGAACAGCAAATAAAGCCTAAACCTAGGAGAAGAAGGGAAATAATAAAAATTAGAACAGAAATAAATGACATACAAACAAACAAACAAAACCCAGTAAGGCAGATCAATGAAACTAAGAGCTGGTTCTCTGGAAGAATTAATAAAATTGATGATCCCCTAGTCAGAGAAAGGACCCAAATAAAAAACATCATGAATGAAGAGGAGAGATCACAACCCACACCACAGAAATACAATCTTGAGAGAATATTATGAAAATTGTATGGCAACAAATTGGGTAATCTGGAATAAATGGATAAATTCCTAGAAACATACAAACTACCAAAACTGAAACAGGAAGAAATAGAAAATCTGAACAGACCCATAACCAACAAAGAAATTGAATCAATAATCAAAATTCTCCCAACAGATAAAAATCCAGGGCCAGATGGCTTCCCAGGGGAATTCTACCAGACGTTTAAAGAAGAGTTAATATCTATGCTTTTCAAACTGTTCCAAAAATATGGAAATGGAAGGTAAACTTCCAAACTTATTCTATGAATCTAGCATTACCTTGATTCCAAAACCAGACAAAGAACCCAGTAAAAAGGAGATTTACAAGTCAATACCCCTGATGAACATAGATGCAAAAATTCTCAACAAGATACTAGCAAATTAAATCCAACAGTACATTAAAAGAATCACTCACCATGATCAATTAGGATTTATTCCTGGGCTGATGAGGTGGTTCAATATTCTCAAATCAATCAATGTGATACGTTACATTAATAAAAGAAAGGATAAGAACCATATGATTCCTCAATAGATGCAGAAAACACATGTGACAAAACACGGCATCCATTTGTTGTTGAGGGATAAATACCTTCAACAAAGTAGGGATAGAGTAAATATACCTCAACATCACAAAGTCCATATACAAAAGGCCCACAGCTAATATCTTGAACGAGGGAAAACTGAGAGCGTTTCCACTACAGTGAGGAACAAGACAGGGATGTCCACTCTCACTATTGCTATTTAACATGGTACTGGACGTCCTAGCCTCAAAAATCAGACAAAGAAATAAAAAGCATCCAAATCAGGAAGGAAGAAGTTAAACTTTCACTATTTGCAGATAACATGATACTCTGTATAAAATCCAAAAGACTCCACCAAAAAATTGCTAGAACTGATACATAAATTCAGTAAAGTTGCAGGCTATAAAATCAATGTACAGAAATCCATTGCCTGTCTATACACCAATAATAAAAGAGCAGAAAGAGAAATCAAGGAACTGATTCTATTTACAACTGTACCAAAAACCATAAGATACCCAGGAATAAACCTAACCAGGAGAAAAAAGAACTATAGAATACTTATAAAAGAAATTGAAGGTGTCACAAAGAAATGGAAGAAACATTCCAAGCTCATGGATTGGAAAAATAAATATTGTTAAAATATGTATACTACCCAAAGAAATCTATACATTTAATGTAATCTCTATCAAAATACCACCAGCATTTTTAAGAGCTATAGAAAATAATTCTAAATTTTTATGGTACCACAAAAGACCCCAAATAGCCAAAGCAATACTGAGACACCAAACCAAAGCTGGAGGCATCACAATTCTGGAGCCCAAGCTATCTTACAAAGCTGTAGTCATCAAGACAGTATCAGACTGGCACAAAAACACACACATCAATCAATGAAGCAGAATAGAAAATGCAGACATGGATCCACAATTATATGGTAAACTAATCTTTAACAAAGCAGGAAAGAATATCCAATAGAAAAAAAGACAGCCTTTTCAATAAGTGGTAGTGGGAAAACTGTACAGCAACATGCAAAAGAATGAAACTGGACCGCTTTCTTAGACCATACACAAATGAATACCAGTGGGCTTTGTTTCTAATTTTTTATTCTGTTAATTTAATATTCCATGAAGTTAATGTATTTTACAAAATGTTCATGTTTAGACATTATGTTGTTCATTTCTTCTAAATGCAGAGGAGCTTTTATATTGTAATTGTGTGGTTTCCAAGTTGCCCTGGCTACTTATCTAACAGGAAGTGGTTTACCAGATATATTCTTCATTTTGACTAAGGACTTAAAGAGAGATAATTGTTTAATTCTCATATTTATTTTTTCTACAAACTTAGCTTCAACATTTTAGAGCTGAAAAGGATCATAGAACTCTTGTAGGCTATCACCTCATGATATGAAGGCCAAATGTGAATCCAATTTAAATGCCTAGGTTAAAATCTAAAGAATAATTAGTGGCAGAGTTGGAACCAAAATTCAAGTCTCATAATATCTACTCCAAAATTCTACATGAGACATAATGCAGGCCACTTCAACTTGATATATTATATATGGTGGCATAATGGATTTTCTAAGTAGATTGAAAAAAGTCTGCATGGACTGACAGATTATTTGAGAGGAGACAAAAAGGATCACAGCAGGTTCTGATGAAATAATGATAGGAGTTATTATCTACATCAGATACTGACTCAGTAACTCAGTACGAGATATATAGACAACAGCAACCAATATTCTAAAATATTTGTGGTATGGAAAAAAATATACAGTTTAGAAAAAGCACAAAAATATATGCTGGGTGATTATTAATTATTATTAATGATTCCAGTGATTGCCAGTCTTCTGTCAGTAAATTGATTTTACTCTGGTTTCCTAACTGGATAATTTGTTTGTCTTACCTACATAAGTTATTTTGTTGCATTATTATCATAATTATATGTATGAATCATTTTTCTTGAAGGTGTAAGGACTCTTTTGTTCTTGTTAATTTATGGCTTAATAATAGCAACAACAAAAAATAGCAAACACTTATAGGGTGATAAATATATGCCTGCCACAAATTAGCACTCTATAACAACTTATATATTTTCACTCCTTTAAAATACATCAGCCACTTCTAAATACATTACATATTTTAGCTCCTTTAATTGTCACAAAAACTTTTAAGTTTGGTGCTTTTACTATCTCCATTTTACAGATGAGTAAACCAAGGAAAATATACTAAGTTGTGGAGCAGGATAAACTCTGAGATAATGTTCTTAACCACTTTTAAAACATGTAAAATTAGCTTTAAAAAAAATGTTTGACACTTTAGCTAAAATTGAGAGGAAAGGTTACATTCCAAACTAATAGTTTCTGCTGATATTGGCAGGATTTTTGCTGCTCCAGTAGTTTCTGTTTAATGAGCAAATTGCTTTAAGTACTCATATACCACTGTGGTACTAAGAATAAAGATATTTAGTCAATTTCTCTCTCATTTGTGATAATTCCAATGCTGCCTATTTGTACAATAGCACTCTGAATTTAATTTTAAAAAATATGACATTAAGAAATTAATATTATAAACAAAAAACTAATACAAAAAAGGGAGCAATAAAATATATAATTTATTAAATAAAACACATTAGAATCATTCATTACAATGTTGTTATGAAAATAATGATTAATACTCAAAATGTATTTTATTGATTTGAGCTTATCAGTAAGGAGACCTACAGACATGTAGCAATAAACACCATACATATATACATAGGGATATTAATGAATGTCCATAGCTTCATATAGCAACCTCCTTTCTTCAGGGGTTATATCTGGTAGTGGATGTCCCCTGAAAGAGTCTGCTCCAGGCATCAGAACACAAAAGGCCTTTCCATGTCACTAATAAGGCCTCATTATTTTATGTCATATTGCTTTTTTCTTCTCCCCTTTGTTTTGATGAATTTTATCAGTCCTCCAAAACCCAGTTTAATTAACTTATCTCTGAAGTTTGCTTTTAATTTGATTCCTTTTTCCTGTGACTTTTCCACAGCACTGAAGTCTGTACACCACATCTAGCACTCAGTTATATGGTCTGGGATGTTAAGTATTGATTCTAATTACCAGACTGTGTATGTATTAAATAATACACACCTTGAGGATGGGGTCTCTGTTTTATGTTTCTTTAACTCCCCAGCACTTAGCACACAGCCACAGACTCTTAGGAGCACTCTGATCCTTTTGCTTTTGTCTACTTAAAAAAAAAAAAAAAAAGAGCATTTTGCATTTTAATGTACAATAGTGACTTTAGCAGTCTCCTGAACTCACTTCCTTCCAGACAAACCAAAACTACAGCTGCACACATAGCTATTCCCTCTGAAAAAAATCCAAAACCTAGCTGAGTAATTCCTATACATTAAGCTAATGACCAAATAACCACATGGAAGCAGGTAAGAAAGACTGAAATGCATTCTTACCATAAACCATACCCCCTAGCACAGCAACATAAAATCAAAAAGGAACTCACAGCTCCCAGCTTCTCCGATATCTGAAAGGTTTGGACCCCACATCTAGCACCCCAACTTTTAAGACTTTCACCTGAGGGATGGGCAACCAAAACACTCACCTCTGAAAGCCAACAAGGCTTATGTCCATGAAAGCCATAAGACTATAACATTAGTCTTACCAGGACATGCTGTGGCCATCTCTACAGGGCTCAGCACAGAGGAGGAGGAAAGAAATGCCTGTGTCCCAGATTTTCTCCCAAAGAGGCCTATTTGCATATTTAAAAACTGAGAATTCCATCTCCATATTCTCCCTCTGGCACTACAGGTCACCCTGTCTCCCTGGAAGGAGCTTGTAAACATGTGTAGCTAGACTTACCAAGAAAAAAAAGAGACAGGACTCAAATAAATAAAATTAGAAATAGGAGATATTACAGCTGATATCATGCAAATACAAAATATCATAAGAATCTACTATGAAGGGGTGTGTGTGGGTGCCTCAGCCACTTGAGCATCCAACTCTTGATTGCAGCTCAGGTCATGATCTCATGGTTTGTGTATTTGAGCCCCAAGTCAGGCTCCATGCTAAAACCATGGAGCCCGCTTGTGATGCTCTCTCTCTCCCTCTGTCCCTCCCACTGTCTCTCTCTCTCTCATTCCCTCAAAATAAATAAAATATAAAATAAGATGTTTACAAGCAAAACAAAACAAGAAAAGAATCTATTATGAATAATTGTATACCAACAAATTGGACAACCTAGAGGAAATGGATAAATTCCTGAAAAAAACAGCCTAACAAGACTGAATTATGAAGGCAGAGTATGATAAACCTACAGCTGACATCATGTGTAATGGTTGAAAGCTGAAAGCTTTTTCTCTAAGATCAGGAACAAAACAAGGGTGCCCACCCTCACCACTTCATTTAACATAGTATTGAAGGTCCTAGCCAGAGAAATTAGGTAAGACGAAGAAATAAAAGACATCCATATTGGAAAAAAAGGGAGTAAAACTATCTCTCTTTATATATGGCATGATATTACATGTAGAAAACCCCAATGTCATCACCAAAAAAGTGTTAGAAGTAATAAACGAATTCAGTAAAGTTGCAAGATATAAAATCAATGTACAAAAATAAGTTGCATTTATACACACTTACAATGAGCTATTAGAGAAATTAAGAAAATAATCCCATTTATAATTGCATAAAAAAGAATTAAATACTAGCAGTAAATTTAACCAAAGAGGTGAAAGATCTATTTTCTGAAACCTGTAAGATGTTGATGAAAGAAATTGAAGAAGACACAAATAAACAGAAAGATAATTTATACTCTTGGACCAGAAGAGTTAATATTGTTAAATACTACTACAAACAGCCTGCAGTTTCAATTCAATCTCTATCAAAATTTTAATGACATTTTCCACAGAAAAGGGAAAATAATCCCAAAATTAGTATGGAACAACAAAAGACCCCAAGTAACCAAAGCAGTCTTGAAAAAAGAATGGTACAAACTTTCAGCTTAAGATGAATAAGGTCTGAGGATCTAATGTAAAACATAGAAGCTACAGTTGATAATACTATATTATATAGTGGAAATATGCTGGAAAAGTAGAACTTAAATGTTTTCACCTAAGTAAATAAATAAATAAATAAGGTAGGTAGGTAGGTAGGTAGGTGATAGATGTGTTGATTAACTAGATGGAGAAATCCTTTCACATATATAGGTATATCAAGTCACTACAATATACACTTTAAATATCTTAAATTTTATTTTTCAATTATACCTCAATAAAGCTGAATTTTTTTTAAAGTCCATATTCCTTTGGAGGTGGGCGTAGTACTAATTAACATAAAGGAAGAGTGAGCGAAGAGTTTTCTTCCCCAAAGGGTTCTGGATCATGCTTTGTTGAGGTCTGTAGAAGCAGAAATTTTTAAATCCAGCCAAATATTTATTAGGTTGAGTGTGACTGATGCCCTCATTGGATAAGAAAGTCTGTTGGTACCTCTATTCTAGTCCAAATTCATTACCAAATAATTCTTTATCAAAGAATATCCAGTGATCTCAAAATGTTTATGCTAGTGCTTATTTATTTCTCCAAAATCCACATAACACCTCAAATAATACTATAAAAGGACTAAATAGAGTGTTTTTTTAAAAAATAATAGTGGTGACTTGTTCTAATGTTCCTTGGCTGAATGCTTTAGAACATTAAAAATGATTGATGCACCTGTGAAAGTATTAGTGCTCCCCATAATAGGCTAATGGTAGATCACCTTACTGAATGCCATCTCCCTTGTCTCTTAAGTTGAGTTATAACTGCCTTGAAAGATTGTATTTTCTAATTATTTTAGAGTTACTGAATTAGCTATGAATTAAGCTAGAAAGATGAACTTAGTGATTAATAAATAAAGCCCTTTGCAAAGCATGTTTTCAGTCACATATTAATTTTGATACAAGATTTCCCAAATCCCACTATTACACCCACAAAAATAAAGTCTTAGTTTTTCATGTCTTTCCTCCTTACATATTTAGCAATTCCAGCACATTGCATGGTCTGCTGTTACCTTCTTAACCACTTCATATTGTGGTATTCATCGAAATGTTGACTTTGAATGATTATTGAGCTCCATCCGTATATGCGCTGAAAGTATCTGAAAGTAAAAATAACTCTACTCTTCACATTCTGTTTCTTTTATCTTTTCTCTATTATAAGAACTTATCAGTGATTTCTTTCTGTATCCCATTATAGGAATGGCATCATGAAATAAAATATATGCTGACAGTTCACAGATTTATTATTGTATTTAATATATTCACATTTTAAAGAGTGATGTTTCTCAGTTAAATGAATCCAAAAAGATTAAATCTTTTTAAAAGGAATCAATTCTCTCAGAGTGGTATTTTTTGCCAGCATGTCTTGATCAGACTATAATTGGGTATGGGCTTACCGAGACTGCAGTACTTTTCATCTATTCATCTACTTGAGGTAGAATTATTTTTAATCCTAATATATTAGAATATTGATTTTCTGTCTAATCATTACAATCGAATGCATTCATATTAGTGCATCTCAATGAATGGATCAACACCAATAGAAAATTACATTTTGAAAGTAGATTTGAGTCACGTACTTGAAAAATCAGTGTGTGTAGAAATTTAAAAGTCCAATTTTCATAGAGATTAGCTTAAATTGTTTCCAGTGAAATGTCAACTAAACTTCTGGAAGAACCTAGCTCTAGCACAAGTTGTGATCACCTGTCTCCTTGAACTCAAAATTTGCTACTGCTCACTTGTCATCTATCAACAGTGACTATGGCTGATACCCAATCTGAGTCAACAGCAAATCGTGGACATAGTCACAGGAACTCCAGTGAAATCCTGATGTTTGGCTATATATATATTCCACCCTTATATGGCTGTAAACAGCCTGCTTTATACCTGCATATACATCTCCCTTTCCTAAAGGGAGTTTGTCAAATGAAACATAGTAATGCTGATGTCTAATCTTACTGTCTTTCCCAAGGTGCTCATCTGATGCCAAACTACAAATCTAGCTAGATCTTGAGTATGTAACCAACATTAATGACTGTTCTAATACAGACTTAATTTTATTATCTCACAGGAAGGAGAATGCTTGGTGTATTGCAGACTAATGCTTGTGCCCATATTCCTCTGTGAGTTCTAGATCTGTAGTCATGGTCTCAGTGCTCTCTATACAGGGTTTAGTGAAATCAGGCTAATTGACTTGTGAGGTTGAGGATAAAAAGATGGCATCCAGATCTAGCATTAAGAGGTAGTTCATGTCCATGCTAGATAGTGCTCTGGTCTACCACTTCACTGCATTTATGAGATCAGAATCTCTGTTTTCATCATCACTTTCTGCCAAGTCATGCAGTTGGCATCCAAGAAGAGAAAGTAGGCAGGACATTTTATGACTGGTGAATCTATGTGATAACTACTTAATCAATGCATGCTCTATTATATAACCAATTTTTTGTCCATATCCATACCATGAGGAATATAGTTTTTTTAAATTCTAAACTTATTTCATTCTCTAATGAAATACCCTTTTCCAACTAGCATTTCTTAAGTATATATATTTTTGCATCTTACCCACAATAAGCAATCCCTAAGGGATTCTGAATACCCTCCTTCTCCAAGCTCCCCTTAATTGGAAAAGAAAGTATGTAATATCAGACCAGGGTAACCAATCTTGAATACATTCTCAAACCATTTCCTTAGCCATCTTCAGATTAACTGAAGTTTCCCTTTAATTAATAGGTTCAGATGTGATTTTCTCCAAGAAATAATGACATCTTGAAATACACAACTCTACTTCTCAGTCTACATAGTGTACTTATAGATAGTGTGAAAACTGCCCTCACATACCTCTTCTTTTTTTCTTAATTAAAAAGAATGAAACAGAAATTATCACAAGAAAGATTAATACCAATGGTGTACATTTAAAAATTAAGAATTGTAAACTTTCAAGAATAAAATTATTTCCATACTAATAAGTTAAATTATTCAAAGAAAAAAATATTTTGCATGGGTTTTAGAATGTGAATCATTTCCTTTATGATGAAAATGATCATGTTTAATGATGTGAATCATATCTTTTAACAGTTGTGATAAATCTCCCAAATCCGAACTGAAAATTGTGTGTCAGAGGCTTCCAAGTTAAAAACAAAAGAAATGCCCTCCCCGGGTACGTTAGTGATTTTTAGAAATGTATTCTGCCTCGATTTATGCATTTGAATACCACTTGCTAAATTCACCTGCTGCACTAATGTGTACTTTGGTTTCATGCAGAGATAAAGATAACTCATTATATCCTTTTAATAACTTGAATCCAAATGGCTATGGAGAAAATAATTTTCATCCTGGGTAAGTTTAGTTGTATCCTTAAGGTGTACTTGGGCCTGCCTTTGAGTCTTTAGCATAGGTTTCTGCATTTCATATTTGTTTAGGGTAGGACTAGGACATTTCCAGTTAGGTTAATCCTCTTATAAGTCTCAATTCTCATGGACAGAAATCTATATACTGGCCTCCCTCCATGTGTCCTAGCCTAGTGAGCTGCATTGATTTGATTTCTAGAAATTTGATCATCCACACTAATGATCTTTTATCACCTTATGTATGGAGAGCCCAAGACATTGGGTTATTATTTGACTTGAACAGCAATCTATCCTTACAATAAAAGTGATTTATACTTATTTTTCAGAAGTATCATTCAGTTACTCTAACCAAAAGGTTTTCTACAGTGGAATATAATTAGGACCCTATTTCTGTACGGTCTTTGCATTTCTTGCTTTCAGGCAAATTACCTCATTTCGTTTCTGTTGGGACAGATCCTGCTGACAAAGCATTCAAGTCAGGGCTAATCACTGTCAAAGTGAAGTGGAAAATGGAAGCAACCTTTTTTTTTTTCTTTTTTTCCAAAAAAAAAAAATCACTTAGTATAAAAAAACCATGATTACAGAAAATAAACAAATAAAACTACCTATAAATATCTTATTACATAATTTTAAATGACTAAACTGTTGTTAAAATGTTTTTAACTAAACAAAATATATTTTAAAAAAAGATAAGTCAAACCAAATATTTACTTTAAGTAAATTGAATCTATCACATGTCTACATTAGTGTCATCCTCAAGAAAATGAATCACCACTAATATTTGTGAATGGTGCAATATACACTTGCTATACAAACTAAGAGTAGTATGTGCATTCCTGAAAAAAGAAAAAACTTTGTGAATTTTAAATCACTTGTTATGTAATTTTAAGGGCTTCTTTCTCCTAGATCTTTCTCTTATCATCTGTCAAAGGATTCCCAGAATTCAATTACATTTTATTTATTTGGATATATTTGGGAAAACTTCTCTAAAATGTCATTTTATTTTTAGTAAAATTGAGAAATGTTAAGCCAAACTTAACCTTGTTTTAAAGCTTAAATAAGGCAGGTCACAGCTTTGGTGTGTAAGAGTTCCATAAATATTAGCTATTTTCAAAAGTTTTTCATTATTCCTGATTATTATCCCTAACATTCACTAGTTTAAAAGGTCTTCAAATTAAATAATTTTTCTTTTTTCTTGTTTCACATGATTTTTTTTTTCCAATTCCTCTATCCATGATTCTTTTCCAGGAACTTTTTGTTTATTTCCAAAATAAAATTCCTGAAATGAGCAGTCAAATGTGAATTCCATACTGGGCTAATGACCAAGAAATGGCAACATATCATTTAATGTGGGTTTTTTTTAATGTTTATGTTTTTATTTTGGGAGGGAGAGAGAAAGAACAGGAGCAGGAGTTTGAGAGGGGCAGAGAGAGAGGCAGAGAGAGAGAGAATCCCAAGCAGGCCCCACACTGTCAGCACACAGACCTCGATGTTGAAAACCATGAGATTAAGACCTGAGCTGAAACCAAGATTGGGACGCCCAACTGACTGAGCCACCCAGACACCACCACCCCATTTAATTATTTTTTCTGTTGTTCTTGTTGTTTTTTTAAGAATTTCATGATATATTATTAAGGTTTGTTTCCGCTTTTTTCCCCAAATTTCTTTTTGCTTTTCTATATTATTAGGTAATGATCTCTGCTTTTATTAAGCTACCTATAATGATTTTTAAGTAAAGAGATTATTGTTAATTTAAATATATCTCTATGCACTAACAATTTTAAATCTGTCTCATAATGACATTATTGATTTGTCTACTGGAGTTGTTATATTTTTATCTAGGCCTGATAACTTTTAATGTATTACAACTTTTCCTGTGGCTCAACATTACATGAGTAACATTCCACTTTATTATATAATAAATGGATAGATTGAATATTAGCAAATACTTGCTCAAGTAATTTTATTTCCTTTCTACAAATAAGTACGTTAACTATTTTGCCTTGGATTACATTTCCTTAATAATGCAATCAATACTATTCTATGAATAATATTTTTCACATATTTTAAATATTTTTTCTTCTTAAGTTCCATTTATGTTAATAGTGTAAGAATTTATGGATGACCTTATTAATATTGAGTTATACTTATTCATTTGGGATTTCTAAAATTGTTTTGGGAAGTCTTAAGTTTATACTAAGTGCTGACTTATTTGTCTCCAAATTCTAAAATATGGCTAAAGTCCTAAAGTTCAATTTTGAATTTTTAGTTTTAACACTTATTTAAGTCAGGTGCACAGATTCAAGACTAGAGAGTGTCTCTGGATTTTAATCTAACCTCTAACACTTACTAGTGAAACCTTGAGTAAAATACTTCATATCTTCTTGAATATCTTGTTGAATTTGGAAGGATGGCTGCTTTTAGGATAACTGCAAGTGGGAAGAAGAGAAATTCCATTGCAGTGGAATAGCATAATGAAGACCTGAACAAGAAATGGTCAGGAGACCCAGAGAGATTTGACTGAGCCAGAGGAGGCACATGTTGGGATGAGCTAGGAAATGTTTGGAAATGATAGTTATGTTGGGTTGGGTTCACATTATGGAAGACCTGAAACATCCAGAAAACTAACAGTGGAGCAGAAGGGTATCATGAGAGCTGTTTCAATAGGAAACTCATGCATGCAGAAAGAGGAATAAACAATGAATATCACTATATAGCAAGAAAGTAGCTACTGTGTTATCCTGATGTATAGTGAAGAAGGTTGAACAGAATGTGATTTTAAAAAGAGGGAGGGGCGCCTGGGTAGCTCAGCTGGTTAAGCATCCAACTCTTCATTTTGGCTCAGGTCATGATCTCATGGTTCAGTTCCTGAGTTGCAGCCCCGCCGGCTTCGCCCTGACAGCACAGAGCCTACTTGGGATTCTCTCTCCCCCTCCCCCTCTGCCACTCCCCTCCTCTCAAAATAAATAAATAAACATTTAAAAAAAATGTAACACTGTGAGAGGACCCTAAAGGAAAATTGTGTGGATGGAGGCTCCAGAGCCCATCACCTCCCAGTCACAATTCCTCGCTTCATCTATCTTTTCCCACTGTTTTTCAGTAGCAAGAAAGGAAGGTTTAAAAGTGGAGTGAGGGGAGCATCAGTACATGGGCAGGCAGCAGTGGGAGCAGTCAGGAGATAGGATAATGGTACTGCCATCTTGAGTAGCTTCTTTTGTGCAGACACCAAAGAATACAGCCCTATACCCCCTATCTTTCCACCTGTTAACAACATTTCTGAAAAACAAGCTTGCTGTTGAATTTGTGAATAGTTGTATTTATTATTAAACACATTAAGCTGATTTAGAGACTATTATTTCCTTTTGTTGGTTCAGTTGTCGCAACCTCAGTTTAGAAAATTAAAAAGGTTCTCCATTGCCCTCCAAATAGGAGTAAAAGCATGAGTGATTTCATCTTGAATCTAAGGCCATCTAGGGAGACAATGTGGTTATCTTGAGGTAAATATATTTTTTTTCTTCTTACCAAATCATGCATAAATATTTCTCTTATTGGTTTTGCCTGTTTAGACTTAAATATGGAAATGTACTTTTCAAGACTTTGTGGACTTCTGGCTTCTAACCGAATGATGATGATGAATGAAACAAGATTGGAAATGTTTTGTCATTTATCTTCACTAGCTTGTTTTTTCACAGAGCATTAATAACAAAGAGGTGATTGTACTGATTTTGTAGTCTTCTGTATAGCCAGCTTCTTTATTATACTAGCCTTGGTCACCTTGGTGACCATGTTCCCTTCTGACCTTTTTTTTTCTTTTAAGAAGATTTTTTTTCCAGCTTATGAATCCCAAGTGGCTTAATGAGTGCCTCTGTAGGTAGCCTATTGTGCACAGTTGCAATAAAGCAAAACAGTGCACTAGAAATGCAACACAGCAGTAATCCTATTAGCAAAGGCAGCCAGTGTCAGAGATAACATAAAAAGCAGTTTGGCTGAGATGGAAGGGCATTCTGGCTCATCCATGGGCTGCTGAACAAAGGACTCTCTTAACCTCATCATCAGGTACCTGACTATGGATCCTAATTTTCATTTAGGGATGGAGTCCCTTGCTTAATGCTACTATTCAATGACAAACTGTTATTCTTGCCTGCTTTGCTACTAGCACTGTATTTGGGACTTTTTTTTTAACAAGGACCAGTAATGAAAGTTGAAGGCTGTCACTGTGAAGAAATCTCTCCTCCTCACCCCCACTGTTGTAGGCTCTGAAATTTGAATTAAAAAAATATTTAAGGAAATATTTCCTACATTAACTTATGTAACTCTAAACCCCAATTCTAGACCCTCAATCTTAAATAAATGAATAAAAATAGTTTTCTTTAATTGTTCAACTGGATATTTTGTCTCAAGATTATATTAGTGTTACATAATATAAATTCTCATAGCTGACTCTCATCCAATAACTTGAAAAGCAGCTGATATTCTGCCCACATCTTAACCATTCTTGTTCTTACTTTCAAGCTTACATCTGCTATATCTAGCATTTCACCAAATGGTCAGTAGGCCTGATTTTTCCAGACCTTGTACAGGAAGCACTGCAATCCAAACTAATTAATAAAAGAGCTCTCATTATCAGATTATTAACAGAACTTAATGAAATAAGCATGGATAGATAATGCAACAAAAAAGTAGAAAGTCTAGAAAGAACATCCCCTTGTTAGAAACACCCCAAGTTATATTTCCTGCTCCTGATTACTGGATGTAAATTGAAAGTATGTTCATACTGTAGAAAATTAGAGCCAGAACTCCATTAGAGATCTTCAAGTGTAGCCCTCTGACTTAGCTGTTGAGAAAACCACATCCAAGTACGGTCCATTTTGTGACCAGTGTCACACAGAGACTATTTCAACATAGGACAAGAATCCAAGTGTTCTGACTTCTACCCTAACGTTCTTTCCACTTCATTTTCCTGCCACAAAGTACAAGTCATTAACATTAACATAAAAAGTAATTTGAGCACATGCTTCATTGAAAACAGACTATGTTATAATATCAAAGATGTTCCAAGTCCAGAAATATAACCATTACAGTGTGCACTGAACAATGGGTCTCCCAAATGAAGTGAGCACAACTCTTGACTCATTCTCCTTTCTGAGAGATGCCTGTCAGTCACTTAAGACGGAAGATTTCCAAACCCATATTAGTACATTTCTAGAACAGTTTAGATGTTTAGACCCCAACTATCCCAGTGGTTACTTTTAAAAGTGATGTAAACAAGGGGTTTATTAATTCACAAAACAGACCAGAGGTAGGGAAGTTACAGAGTCAGTTAATTCATCAGTTTCACAACGTCAAAATTCCATTTTCTCCCTCATTCCATTGATTTTGCTTTTCTAGTATCACTGTTTCCTGGCATTGTGTGCAAGAGTGGGAAGAAAAAAAAAGTGGCAAATCTCTGCCTAGATATCATTTTCAGAGTTGAGGAAAACGTTCCCACTCTCCCCAATAGATTTCCCCTTACAGATCATTAGTCAGAATTATATCACATGTCCTTGTCTAAACCAATCACTGTCAAGAAAATGGAATTACCACAATTGGCTTGGAGTTTCCAACCTTCATTTCCCCTGAAACACAAAGCCTCTAAGCATCTGGACAAAATCAGAGTTCTGTCAGAGAAAAAGAATTAGAAAGTATTTGAGGGAGGATGGTGATTGATTCATATAATTTGGGTATATTTCTTAATTACTAGGCATGTGTTTCTTTTAGAAGATATTTAGGCTGTAAGACATTATCAGATCCCAGGATTTGTCAGCATCTGACAGGTGACTACTACTTGCCACAAATCTGGAAATATCTGATGCATGCAATAACATGGCACCTGAGAATACGTACTTCTGTGCCGATTATGATTGATCTGCCATACTTGGAGGAATCATTATTCTACTCACAGAAGCAGGAAACAACAAATGTTAGAGAACAAGACTTTTAACTTAAGAAATAATGGAAGATTTAATTCACTTCCTTGACCCCACTCCTCAAATAATCTCATTGACTCTCCCAGAAACTGCACTTGTGGACTATTTATCAGGCTCCGTGGCAGCTCAGAATTTAGACCAGATCTAATGTAGCAGGGTAGTATTTTAAAGTCTGCAAGTGGGGTAGGCAGAGGTAAGAACAGGCATCTTGCCTTCAAAGTACACTGAATAGACTCACTGGACTTGCAGAGAGTTCCTGTCATAGGTATTTCCAGAACCTAATCTGAAGAAGAGGCAAACCTGAGGCGAGGAGCTAGATAAATTATGAGCAATTAAAAAGATGCCGATCTTTTTCAACTTTCCTTATAGTAAAACCTTGCTTTTTACATTGTTTCTTCTAAAGCACTCTCATTATGTTGCTAGAAACCTTTAAGTGGACATATACCTAATATAATTTTGAAACAATTCCAGCTATGACAATTCCTTTGGATGACTGATTCCTTCACCTCCCCCTCCCAGCTAGGCTTCAAAGTAGAGAAAAGATTTTAACAATGCAGGTGAGTTTGGATTGTGAGGGGTTCCTTGATGTTAGGCTAAATTATTTGGATTCTATGTTAAGGAACTAAGAAAACCAGAGGAAGTGCTTCAATAGAGTAATGAAAGAGAGAAATCAGAGTTTTAGAGAGACTAATGTGTGGATTGTGTAGGACAGGAGACTGAAACAGGCAAAGAGACTAAAGGCAGAGAATCAGCTAGTGAAACACTGCATGGTTCAAATGGAAGAAATAAACTCCTAAACCAAGGAAATGACTCAGGCAGAAGGAGCCATTAGAAAAGAATAACAATAGGAAATAATGGAGGATTATATATGGAAAACTAGGTGGAAGTAGGAAATAGTGACAGAGTTTGACTCTGTGGCCAAGGCTGGGTGATGGATACAATCACAGAAATGGAGATTTCATTTTATTTTATTAGCTTATACGTCTCTTTAAAAAGGTCCCGTTGCTTTCTTTCCTTTCCCCGTGACAGCCAAGCTAGACAAGATGGTCAATCCCACATAAAAATAAACATGAAATTTCCCATCTTACACAAGTTTTATAATCAAGCCATCCAAACATTTCCCAAAAACCTAACGTGTAGGAAATATACCTCCTGCTGTAAAGGAATCCAGGCACTGAGTTAATACTAATACAAATAGGAATAAACACAGATGCCAAAAATAACCCCAGTTAGTTCTGGTTTATGTATACGTGGTATATATGAAGGAGACCTTTAGATCAATGAGGGTTAAAATAGCCAGGCAAGGCCATCTGAGCCTGGAATCATTTATCGCACCAGAAATTTTGCATGAACAATGATTGAATATTCAACCATTTGACTAGTGAAGATATTAGTAAGATTTTAAGTAGATGATAAAGCAAGCATTCCTTGGTTGATATTAATACTTGCAGAATCATGGTTCTTGGCACAGTTCTACCTAGGGATACCAAGTATGGCTGCTCAAACCTACACAGTCAAAGGTGGTGGCCCTGATTCTTCCCTTCAGTAGGTTAAATTGATCTATTACCCAAATGCTTTAATCCACTTAAAAGCACCGCATCACACACAAAAAAGTAAATGTCATGAATTACAACATTTATCCTAATTATTTTAGACCATTTTTGAACGTACAGAAGTACTAATATAAATTCCAATAATAAATATGGGACATAGTTTTGTTTATTAGAATATAATGCTGTTTATTAAACTGTAATATTTCTGGAAATCAAATAAATGCTACAAATGAGCTATTTTTATATTTGTGTAAATATCAACAAAAAATTAAAAGGAGTTTTCAAATTGATTAATAGGTAAAGGGCCCAAATAATTCCACCTATCCTTAAGATAATGTGTTTCCTTTAGAAAGCCTTCTATGACCCCAGCCCCCCAAACTGGATTAGCTGGATTTGTTTCCTATACTTCTGTAATACTTTGTGGATACATTATTGCTATTTCAAACTTCCTAAGGTAGAGCTGGCTTTTAAGTTTCAAAAGTAACACCTGTTCTTTTGAAATAAATGGATGTATACAGAGTTGTGTAAAGCAAGAGCTAACAACCTCCTGTGCATCTCTTCCAAACCCAGCTGTCCTGAGTTAATCAGAAAAATAACCTTGTGGGTTTTTTCCCTGTCTTGTATATACTTTTATCAATTCTGCTACCACATTGATTTGTAATTATGTGTTTTCAGTTTGTCTCTTACATTCCTCCAATGATTTTCAACCCTGGCTGCACATTAAAATCACGTAGGGCATTTTTCAAGAAATTCAAATGCCCTGACATTCCCTCCTCAAATTCTGATTTCACTGCTCTGAAGTGAAAACTAGGTGCCACATTTTAAAAACCATCCCAAGAATTAATTCATCTGGTTTATCTGTGTATCCTCCTTGCGTCCCCCTTCCTCATCTTGAAGTCTTCTGAGAAAATGGTACCCATGTTTGTTAAATACATTGATTAATTTGTTTTGAAGGAGACAAATTGCTTTGATTAACTGGAATGGAGAACACCTAAAATCTCATTTCTAATTTACATACAGAAATGCCTCACCTTATGTAAAAAATACATCACAGAAAAATTGATAGCAAGGTATATTTCCAAAAAATAAATTACATTTTCTATAGTTTTAGAGAAAGTTGGAACATATTTTAGATAGAGGGCCATTTAGGTCTAAAAATTTTAAATAATAAATTTTAATGAACATTTCAAATATAACAATTTGAAATATTCTTAACCCTCCAACTTCATCTGCCACCAGAAAAGTGTTAGGTATTATTTGTAAAAATTAAAATTACACACTGCAAGTTAACGTTTCCAGGGGAAAAGGGGTTGATCAGTCACCTTACAGCCTGGAGTCCAAACTGCTTCAAGACAGTACTGACTGATTCATGTGGGGACCAAGCCCATGGCTCTAGTTTTGTTTAAAATTTAAGCATGGAGAGTCCCTACAAATCCAAGTTACTGACTGATGTGAGAATTCACTTTTCAGATAACTAAAAGCCGTGAAGTCTTTCTTAGGCACTCAGTCCATTATTTTTAGTTCTTTCATCTAAGGAATTTATCATGCACTTTGTTGCTTATTGTTGACTGCTGTTTCTTGATTATTTGTGGAAGGGTATCTGTCCTGTTGAGGGTGGATGTTGATACTGTTTATTTAGTATCTGTCCTATGGTTTTTAGACTAATACAAAAAGCTTGTTCTTTGTCCTGTGCTGTCCTCCTCTCCTCACCCACTGAGCTTCAGATTGCTTTTAAAGGGTGTTCTGGCAACTCCTGTGTGCACTGCTGTTAAAAAATGTGCTTTCCTCATTTATTTGTGAGATTTTTAAAAGACTATTATTTAAATGGATTACACTTGTGCTTAAAAAATAATGTATATCTATATATTTTAAAAGGGATATCCAGATCAGTGTTAGGTCATATTGATCTCAAGCAGGGAATATGAGCATATTTTAACAACTTGATGAGTAGAGAAATACAGTAGTTAAAACTCCTGTTTTTTGAGCTCCCACCTAGCCACCCTTAAATGTATTAAATCAGGGATTTTTCTCTCCATGGAAAGTTAAATAGCAGGTGTAGTACTTAATGAACTGCAGCAACTTGGCTTATTGGTGTGGCAAATAGATTGTGATATTCATTTCCAATTAAAGTTCTTTTGCAAAGATCAATGAAGCACATTTTCACAAATTGAATCACACTAAACTAATAAACAAAATTCTCCCATCCCTGTTGATGGCAAATTGTTATTTCCTTAACATTTAAAATCCCATCACACTATTAATTATAAGATGCAAGTGCTAAGAAAGCTCAAATATTTATTTACCCATGTGTTTGTGTTTTGTTTGCAATTTTATTTTTTTAAAAAAGGAGCATTAACTATTTGTAAGAACACTGTGTAGGAATAATTTTCCAAACTTAGTTTTTTTGGTCTTTGATCCATAAGCATTTTTTATTTACTAAATAACATGCTTGTCTTAATGATTAAAAGGTCTGATCTTTGGTAAATTAGAAAAGAATCTGTTATAGAGTAACCTTTAATTAATGAATGCATAGTGTACATTTACATTAGAAACAATGGGGTTTGTGGAAAAAGGGAAATAGCTTGGGACTTTGCCTTTAGAATCACTGAGTTGCTTCAGAAAAAAAAAATAAAATGTTAATTTAGCAATCTTAAATGTCACTAGTTTATTCAAAGAATGCACAAATGTTATGATATTCAATTTCAAGGACCTTCTAACTTTTCACCTCCCCTTATATATCTTTCACGGTATACTTTTGAAGAAATGTTATACATTTACATAGTCTTCATTTAAATTTTTTTAGTGAAAAGAATGAAGGAGTGCACTTGTGATGAACACCAGGTATTAACACTGTATGTTAACTGGAATTTAAATGAAAACCTTAAAAAAAAAAGAAGCATATGGAAATAGCCATATGCTTAATTCACTTAAACTACAATTTTTTTTTTAATTTAAGTGTAGTTGACACACAATGTTACATTAGTTTCAGGTGAGATTTTAACTTATTTTTTAATATGAAATTTATTGTCAAATTGGTTTCCATACAACACCCAGTGCTCATCCCAGCAGGTGCCCTCCTCAATGCCCATCACCCTCCCACCCCCCTTCAACCCTTAGTTTATTCTCAGTATTTAAGCGTCTCTTATGGTTTGCCTCCTTCCCTCTCTGTAACTTCCCCCCCCCTTCTCCTCCCCCTTGGTCTTCTGTTGAGTTTCTCAGGATCCAGATATGAGTGAAAACATATGGTCTTTCTCTGTCTTTTTCTGCCTGGCTTATTTCACTTAGCATAACACTCTCCAGTTCCATCCACGTTGCTAAAAAAGGCCATATTTCATTCTTTCTCATTGCCAAGTAGTATTCCATTATATAAGTAAACCCCAACTTCTTTACCCATTCATCAGCTGATGGAAATTTAGGTTCTTTACATAATTTGGCTATTGTTGAAACTGCTGCTATAAACATTGGGGTACAAGTGCCCCTATGCATCAGCACTCCTGTATCCCTTGGGTCAATTCCTAGCAGTGCTATTGCTGGGTCATAGGGTAGATCTATTTTTAATTTTTTGAGGAACCTCCACACTGTTTTCCAGAGTGGCTGCACCAGTTTGCATTCCCACCAACAGTGCAAGAGGGTTCCCGTTTCTTCACATCCTCGCCAGCATCTATAGTCTCCTGATTTGTTCATTTTATCCACTCTGACTGGCGTGAGGTGATCATCAAGATTTTAATGTTTTTAACATGTCAATATTGATTCAGGATAACTGAAATGGAGCCACCTCTGAAGCAAAGGGTAAGGTTAGAACAGGGACTTCTATTTTCAAACAGCCAGAGGAGTATTAGGTGGATATGGACATGTGATAATTTCCTTCTGAGAAAATCCTAGAACTTAAGAGTGCTTTCCACACCATGGTCTACTACTTCCAAAGACATTTTTCAGTAGCTCATGGGATGAACTGTGTTTTGTAACCATTTCTAGTATAAAGAAGAGCTTATAAAATAGTACTCCCAAACCAAGTGGCAGTATGGTAATTTGCCAGGCTTTGTGTGTGTGGTCTCTCCAAAGAGGTACAGTCTAAGGGGCTAGGGTCAGGCAGACAGGAAATGTTAAGAGAAAATGTAAAGAAAAATTCTTTGCTACCCTACCCCTCTAACTCCATGCTTCTCTTCAGTAGCTCATCTATCCATACCACTTTGGGATTTTATGGGTCAATAATTTAAAAGAAAAATACACTGTGGTTATTTGTCAAATCCATTTTGCAAATACAGGATTAAACACACACACACACACACACACACACACACACACCCATGTGTGCATACTGCATATGACCATCTTACACCATCGTTTCATAAAAGAAATTTTAAAAATATTTGGAAATTCTTAATATCAGAATAAAAAATATTTATTTAAATTGGGTAAGTTTAGTTTCACAAAACTCACTGAATAAATATATTTTCCTTATTTTGTCACATACCGGCGACCCTTGTCATAAATGAACGTAAGCCTGCAGTCCACCTTTTGAGAACTACTCTACCAAATGCCTTGTTTCAACATGTTGCACTAGTTGGAAAGGATATAATTAACTTTTCAAAATGTAGTGTACATACTATTTAGTAGGGGTCTTGTTAAAATGTACAGGCCTGTTTGGTAGGTCTGGGTGAAGCCTGAGATTATGCATTTCTAACAAGCTACTGGGTGATGCTGATCCTGCTGATCTGTGGAACACACTTTGAAAATCAAGGAACAAAACATTTTCTCCCAAGTGTTAGTAGCAAATATGTAAAGCATTATTATCCTTTCCAGAACTTTTCAGGTAGGCAAGAGAAGGTGTATTATAACAAGATTCCTTAAAGACACAGAAAAAAAATAATCTGTAATGACAATGTAATTAAGGCATCATTTGGGGAGGATGTTAACTTCCTAACCAAACTTCATTCATTTACAAATTTGTCTTTGGGTCAAATCATGCCATATTAAGTACCCCTATTTTTATTCTACTTGGAAAACATCCTCATCAACATGTGTTTCTGATTGATGCTTCCTTCAGTTATTCCCAGGTAATTTCCTATTATTGATCAGCTTTCTGTAACGTGTGTTCTAGTCACAAATGAAGAGTAGCATTGGTGTCATGTCCAATTCTTTTTCTCTTATTAGCATACTGAGGCAAAAAGCAGGAAAAGAAATGGAGATAATAATTTTAAAGGGATAATAACAATTTCCACCTTTACAGTGTTTTTTTTTTTTTAGTTTAGTTATCTATTTTGGGACAGAAAGAAAGAGCATGTAAGCAGGGGAGGGGCAAGAGAGAAAAAGAGAGAGAAAGAGAAAGAGAAAGAGAAAGAGAAAGAGAAAGAGAAAGAGAAAGAGAAAGAGAAAGAGAAAGAGAAAGAGAAAGAGAAAGAGAAAGAGAAAGAGAAAGAGAAAGAGAAAGAGAATCCCAAGCAGGATCCACTCTGTCAGTGTAAAGCCCAACGCAGTGTTGATCTCAACCATGAACCGAAATCAAGAGTCAGATGCTTAAGCAATTTGAGCCACCCAGGCTCTTCCAATGATATTTTCTAATTTCCAAAGTACTTGCAGCAACTAACCTGCCTTGTACAAGTTTTAAGATCATGCCTGTTTCCCTGAAAGTAGTCACAGCATTCAAGCCTAGTACCTGGCAAATATTGGTGAGTTGGATGGTGACCTCCCCCCACCTCAAAAAAAAAAAAGATTTGTAACCTCCTGGAACCTGTGAATATGAACTTATTTGAAAGGGTCTTTGCATAAGTAATTAAGTTAAGGACCTTGAGATGAGAGCATCCTGGATTACACAGGTGGGCCCAATAACAAGTGTCTTTATTAGAGAAAGAGGAGCTCACACAGATGCACGGAGGAAGAAGTAACGTGGAGATGGAAGCAGAGACTGAGTCACTTGTGACTGAGTCACAAGCCAGGAATGCTGGCAGCCACCAGTGATGGAAGAGGCTGAGAATACAGTCTCTAGAGCCTCTGGAGAGGAGCAACTCTGCCGCCACCTGCTTTCAAACTTGAGTCTTCCAGAACTGTGAGAGAATCAATTTCTGTTGTTTAAAGTTACTAACTTTGTGGTAATTTGTCACAGCAACCACAGATAACTAGTGTAGTGAGCAAAAACAGTAAATGTTTATGGAATGACTGAATCACTGAAGGAGGACTAATATTAGAAATGTAATCATAAAGAAAAGGAAAGAAGAGTCTAGATAAGTTTGCCTAAGTTTGCTCAGCCCAGCATGATAGAAGTGTTGAATATCTTATTACTTCCATACGTTACTGTTGGCATACTAAGACAATATTTGTTTTTTTTTAATTTTTTTAATGTTTTATTTATTTTTAAGACAGAGAGAGACAGAGCATGAGTGGGGATGGGGCAGAGAGAGAGGGAGACACAGAATCTGAAGCAGGCTTCAGGCTCTGAGCTGTCAGCACAGAGCCCGACACAAGGCACGAACTCACAAACTGTGAGATCATGACCTGGGCTGAAGTCAGACGCTCAACCGACTGAGCCACCCGGGTGCCCCAAGACAATATTTGACTAGTTGTCAAATTGTTATCCATTGTCCATAGAAGATAAAATGTTAGGTAAAAATACTGAATATTTTGTAGCAATAGGATTATGGTAATCTTTATCTAGAATAAGATTGAGCTTTTTTGTTGTTGTTGTTTATTTATTTTGAGAGAGCCTAAGCAGGGAAGGGGCAGAGAGAAAGAGAGAGAGAATCCCAAGCAGTCTCTGCACTGTCAGTGCAGAGTCCCATGTAGGACATGAACCCACAAACCATGAGATCCCGACCTCAGCTGAAACCAAACACTAAATGCTTAACTGACTGAGCTACCCGGTTACCCACATTGAGCATTTTTATAAATACTTTTGTGCCATCTAGTTTTACAAGTTTAATAATTATAAAATGTTCATATTACAATCAAACTAGATTGTGTTTGTGATTGTGTTTGTGTTGTGTGTTTTCCAAGTGTTTATTTCTCTGAAATTGATCTCTCCTTCCTCATTGAAAAAGTGTGAAATTTGTTGGCCTGCAGGGAACTTTGAAAAAGACCCATCTGGTTCATCAGTCATTTTTCTGATTGATACTAGAGCATCAGCAGGGTGGGTTATAAATCATAGAGTGAATGATCTGGCAGTCAATTAATTCGATATCACGTTTCTGGAGACTCTATGGTAGGAGTAGGTTTATAAGTGAAAAGCAAAGAGGGGCTCAGTCGGTTAAGAGCACGACTTCAGCTCAGGTTATGATCTCGTGATTTGTGAGCTCAAGCCCTGCATCCGGCTCTGTGCTGACAGCTCAGAGCCTGAAGCCTGCTTCAGATTCTGTGTATCTCTCTCTCTATGTCCCTCTCCTGCTGACTGTCTCTCTCTCTCTCTCTCTCTCTCTCTCTCTCTCTCTCTCTCTCTCTCAAAAATAAACATTAAAAAAAATTAATAAGCAAAGAGAAGCTATTTGTCTAGCTTAACCTCAGTTTTATTCTGAACTCCTGTTCTGTGAGCATTAGGTATTTGATATTACATAGGCATCCTTAAAATTTTTGTTGAAAGACCTCCTAGATCAAAGTATACTTTGGACCCCAAGTCTCCCACAACGTTCTTGCATGATCTTATTGAAACATAGGAATTACACATTTGGGCATTTCAATTATACATTTATGTACTTAAATCTGATCTCCTACATTATATTTTCACATCTATTTCATAAAAATCAAAAGTTTAAAATTCATGTGATAAGCATCTATCAATCAGAATTTTCGGTTTCTCTTTTCATGGTGTCATAATTTTTCACATCCACTTTTGGTTGATAATTTCTATTATAGCTGTTTTGTAAAAGCTTCAATTCATTCAATAATAATAGTAAACATTAGCATTCATTGACTACTTATTAGGTTCCCAGCACTGATGAAATCCCTTTATGTGTCTTCTACGTCCTGTGTATGTGTGTGAGCTTGAGGTGACGACTCAGAAATCTAGCCTGGATTCTTCATTATGTAGATAAGAAAACAGAGGTGCAGAGAAGCTAAATTACTTGCTCAACCAAGGACACCAAGGTGGTTAGAAATGTATCATTGCAGCATCACATCACGTATCTATGACAAAAAGAACAATAGCACATCTATGATGCAGAAACAAAGATTTCTCATTCCATTCTGTCAGAGGCAGAACTGCTGGAAGAACAAAGCTGCTTTTGAAGCACAGGGTCCCTCCATCTCAAATCAACTCTGCAGGGTACAGAGTATGACACTGTGTGGCCAACATAGCAGAAAATAAAGTTCAAAAAACTCTAAAATTATTTACAGTCCGTTGGTGCCAATCTTTTAAAGAATCGTTATTGTATTTTATGTGTATTTCTAACTTTGCCAGCTTCTCTTTGATATTTTTGGCAAACCAGTTTAACCTTCAATATTCTTCATTTATTGTACTTGATTAAATCAAATGACTGAATAGATAAACTAAAATCAAATCGCAGTACTTTCTGTGCTGAGAAAGTAGCAACCCTAAAGGGTAAAAAAAAAAAATGCAAATCTAAGTTAGTGAATGCTTGTATATATTACTTCACTGAATTTCTAAAATCTACTGAGGCTTGGATGTTGGGGGCGGGGGGAGAAATAAAGTTTCTAGAATAGATAGTTGAATATTTGACCTGCTGTGCATGGAAGGTTAAAAAAAAACTACTTTGAAAAAAGATTGAAAAGAAAAAAATGAAAAGGAAGTTTCAGATAGTGGCATTTTTATCTTATTGGTTCCTGCTGAAGCCCTCCCTTCAGGTAGGACTTTCTTCCAAGTACTTTTCCTAGAGTGTATAAATCAATGTAACACTTCCCTGTAATGGTATTCTAACCTGGTGAAATATCACAAGGCTTTAATAAAAAGCTGCTTTTAGCAAAGGTCTCAACTTTGCCCCTACATCATTGAGATGTCAACTTGAAAGTCCAGGTATGTTGGGGCCATTAGAAAGAAAAGGAAGGGAAGAGAGATGAAGAAGCCAGAAAGCAGACAATTTAAAATGAAAAGTTTATGGGACAAGCACAACTAGATCTGTTAGCTCCACAGGAATAGAGTTGAGATAAATTAGGAAAATGGAAATGTTACCAGAAAATAAAAGGGCACTGTCTTGTGTCAGGTTCCCCAAGAATCTATTCTGAGATGGAGATTTATTGGAAAGTGCTCTTGGGAACAGCTGTAAGAGAATGAGGGAACAGAATTGGACAGAGGGAGGAGTGACTATGCATTGGCAAAAGATGCCTGAGTCAATCCTACAGGAGGCTCTGGATCTGAGATGACCCTTCAGAGTTTTCCCAAATGAAAACAAAGAGGTGGGGTCTTTGACCCTGTATTAACCAGCCCTTCTGTGATGAATGGCATCAGCAAGGCGGCAAATCTTAAGGCAACTTCTCCTAGCTGAGGACTACACCCAGAATTGGACCCAGCTGTGGCTTATAAGGAGCCAGCACTCTCAGCAGCTGTGGAAAGGAGTGTGTTGTCCCTGAGTGGGGATGAAGGTGGGTTATGAAAGCATGCACCGGAACTCAATCCTATGCTTCTCAGATCTACGTGGTTCATATCCTAAATCCACCCCATCTAAGAACACCTCAGAGATTCCAGTTGGTCTCTTTCCTGAAGAAACGTACAAGAGGAAGGCTCTTTGATACGGAGGATGGACTCTATCAATGTAGTTATTCCTGAGGCTGCAACTGATATTCATTGATTCTCTTCTTTACTATCATTCTATATTTTAAATACCCTTTGTTAATGTCTCTGTACATCTGGCAGGCTGACCCAGACCTTCATTTCTTATAGGTCTATGAACCTGGTTACCATGCTCTTTTTAGGCTGCAGTCACTCAGCTTGTTCATTTACTGTCAAAATTGGACAAGGGGGAAAAAAAAAGTGGAATACCAAAGTTGATCATGTGGGTCCCAAACATACTCTTTGCTGATTGCCTTGTATAACACATCTTCTGGTCTTTCAGGGTCAATTACTCTAGCTGATGTGCTGACTCCTCTGATTACCTCCTTGGCTCTTAGAACAAGAACCATGAAGTGACCAGACAGCAGTCCTAGCTCAAAGTTTAATGGGACTCTAACTGTGCTTCCTAGTTGAAAAATTTTCTAGTGTGAACTACATTTACAATGCTTAAAGTTTCAGGAACCAAAAGTAAAAACTACAGTGGGTTCCTGGGAGTAATGTTCCCTCCCATTCATGCAGATTATCTTCTCCAAGCTAGCCTCTCAGCTCCAATTTCAAATGGTCATTCTATAACAGACAATTTTGGCATGGTGGAGTATATGATAGGACATTTGGATCCTGTTATCCCATGCCCATTTTCAGTTCCTGGGTCTGAGATTATTTTGTATTCTACCATGTTATGAACAAATAGTATGCAAGCACTCTGACAGTAGGGCTAGTCAAAGCCTTGTGGAAAGAAAAGGCAAACCCATTGCTGGAAAATGTATCCATCTAGTCAAGAATGGTACTTCCATGGTACAAAGTATCTAGTGAAAATATTTGTTTCAATATAGTTTTGTGGGATTCTTTGAGGAATTTTGCTGTATTAATGGCTTAACATTGCTTTCAATAGCAGGTTGTACATTCAAAATGACAGTAGCTAGATCACCATTTGGGGATGGCATTGTAAGATGTTTAGTCCACATAAGCTTCCATTCCTGATGCATAGCTACTGGTACTTGATGACTGAATCTAGCTGACCTCAAATGGCTGAGTCAGTCTGTGTGTTTAGGTGTGTTTTGTTTTTGGTGCTGATTTGATAGTAGATACTGTCTTGGTGGCACTATCATCAGATTTAAAGATGATGCTTTATGCTTATCTACATTTATCTTCTCCATTCTCCTCTCTCCCAACTTCCCAGCTTTTCTCCTTCCAGTGCCCTGACCAACTGTATCACTTGCCATTGCCAGAGTCTTTGTGCATTCCTACTTCCACCTGGAAAGGCTACTTACCTTTGCATAAGGTGGATAATTTGGTACACTGCCTGAATCTCTGAGCATTACAGGGATTTCCCTTTACCATTGACTTTAAGGCCCATCTCTGTGTGGGTCCAAATCAGCAGTCCATTTCCAGCTTGCATCCACACACTGGTGCTATGGGTCAATGGATGAAACTTACACTCTTACCATTTTTTTTCTAGTGTTAATTTTATTACTGAGAACTTTGTAACTTATAAAGTGCTTTATTCTCTTTGATTACCACTTCTGTCATTTACTCATAAGAGATCCCCATGTGGCCATACGCGTGAGCCGAAAAAGAGGTTTTAGTACAATAGATAATAACATGGTGGTTTAGGACATTTGTGCAACTTAGTTGTGTTTACTTGTGTCTTCTTATTCCACTGATGACTATTCCCAGAGCTGCTGGGTACATCCAACTTTATTATTTGTGATGGAAACCAGCTTGGGATGGGCAGGCAGTTTGGGCCACCTGGTGATTTGATGTCCCAGAGACTTGTTTCTATCACAGCCCCAAGCATGTCAACAGCTATATTTTGAGTTGTATATAGTTCTTTGAGGCAGATGGTATGATGTTGTTCCAAAACCTGAGCTATGTGGTGATTCTCCCATACAAGCTTGCCCTAAGTCCCAGAAACCTCTTTTTTAACTAAAGGTATCTATTCTGCCAGGTCGTAGGGACCTGCTAAAGAGTTCTTTCCTTCTCTGGAACCCACTATAAGCTGTCAGATTTCTGTGTCATTCAGTAAATGGGAAGTCGTATTCATAAGAATAGAATTTGCTGCCTCCAGAGCTCAAAGAGGCTTACCAGGCATTATCTTTCCTTCTTTGTGGCAGAAGTTATGAAATGCAATAATTTGTCCTTTATTTTTGGAGGGTATACCCTGACATGCCCCAGACCAAAGGACCTCTGAAAACTTTTCTGATGTGGCAGACTTCTAAATATTCACAGGATCTATCTCCCATTTTCTGGAGTGTTTGTGTTTTACCAAAGCCTCTGACATTCTTGACACTTATGCTCAATTGGTCTAACATGAGTCATAAGGGGATTGAGCTGTCCGAGTAATCCAGACCCCTCCAGACTATATTATGACAGAGAATAAGACTCAATATATCCTTGGCACAAGGCCATAATTGTGGTCTGTCTAACATGAATGCAAACTGGTTTTGATCCTTTTTTCTGATGGGGGTGGAAGAGAACAGAGTTGTTGCATACCAGGTACATGAAGCTGTATTCATTGCTCTATCAGAGATAGGGCATCTGATGCCCCAGATGCAGTAGGACAAATACTTGTTTAAGTGTTCAGTAGTCCACTGTAATTCATCAAGATCTGCCTGGTTTTTGTAGGGACCAGATGGCTGATTAAATGGGAATATTATGAGAACTACCACATTTCATACTTTTAAGTCTTTAAGAGTGGTATTAATCTCTTCAAATCCTCCTAACTTGACCTTTCCTCATTCTGATAGCTTTTACTCCAGAGGCCAAGGAACCAATGTGGGAGTTGTATCAACTACCATGTAAGTTCATCTAATTAAACATTTCAGTGACCAGAAAAATAATCACCAGATGAGTCTGGAGACCAACTGTGACCTGGAACTGGGGTAGAATTTTCTTAATTGCCTTTCCTGTATCTGTTCAGCTGTTCCAATAACTCCAACAAGAAGGTCATGATGTGCTGCTTCAGTCTCCAGGTATCAGTGTCAATGGTTCTCTAATTGTGTAGATATTTCTCTTTCCTTAATGTTAACTAAGAAAATGGCTACAGGTCCCTTTGGACAGGGACCAATTAAATGATTACCATATGCCCTTTATATGATGTTGGAACAGCTTTCTTCAAGGGGATCCTGTCTTGCCTTCAGTCAGTAGGTCCTAGATCTGAGCATGAACTGAGTTCTGATAACTCCAGTCAAGGGATCTTGAGTTTTTATCAGTATAGCTGAATCCAGCTTCCTGATTATGCATATATGATTTCTTTAGATTATATAGATTGAGCAGTACTCTTGTTGGCCATCTGTATATCTTGTACCCAGAAACTTTGTGTTCTAGTAACTACCTCCATAGTATTCTGCATATCAGGCCACCCTGGCTGCCAATCTGATAATGTTTACAGTAAGTTTAAGTAAAATATTATAGTAAGGGGTTAAAGAGTGAGAAGGTCAATGAGACTAAATGTAAGCAAAAATGTTTATAAATAATCTAATAAGATTAATGTCAGATGTCAATTTATCAATAGTAAAGACTATGAGATGTTAAGATTTCCTCATCTAGAAGGTGTAGGAGATGAACAAATCAATGAATCTCCTAAGCTGCCTCATTTCCTTCAATACAATGAAACACAGACAGATATACAGAGAAATTAATGCAGACACTCGTCTGCAAATCCATCCCCCTCCTTCCCCAATCCTGTAAGAACAACACCATAGTATTGGAACTTCTATGACATCATGGTTTCTGATCCTATCTATATAAATCTTTGGGGGTTGCTAAGGTTATTCCTATGCATGAAACCAAATGTATAAACATGTATAAATGTATAAAATATATACAAATACATAAAAATACACATCTTAAAGAAAAGGTTTAGGAAGTTTGTTAAAGTACTGAACTTATCAACTATTTTAAAAAATCCATTCCTTAAATCATAACCCCTGAATAAGCCATTTGACCCCACCTGGACTCAGTATCCATATATGTCAATGAAGGTTAAAAACAAAACAAACAAAAAAAACTTCCAAGTCTTCCACAAGTATGTTTTGTTATTTTCTGTGCAGATACGTGGTACATGGATTTCCATCTCATTCATAATTGCTGGAGAATAGGCACAGTGTAATGGCCATCATATCCTACTACATTTCAACTTAATTTAGGAGTACCTTTAGGATATCATGTGTCTGGCTCTTCTAAAATTAGCTCTACTATTCTGACATTTAAGAAAAAACAAGCCACAACAGATCTCCTCCTATGAGTATTTTTAAACAAAGAATGCATGGCTCTAAGGAACCATCCAGTGCTGGTTCTGAGAATTGTAGACATCTCTCCTAAATTTTGTACTCATTGACGTTACATCAGTAGCTTGATTTTTGGCCATGGTAGGAGTATTTACACTTTGAAAATCAACAAACATTATAATTCAGGGTTTTTGTTTTGTTTTTGTTACTTTGTTTTTTAAGCTTGATGCTAAACATTTCAATCTGAAAACAGGAGGGTACAACCAGGTGACTAAAGAGTTACTTGAGACCTGATAAATTTTCTTTCAAGTCAAGAACTTGGATTCCTTCCAGAAACCAAAAGTCTATTTCTTCCAAAGGAACACAACGAGTGTTAGGGATAGTGAGGTTTTTATCTAAACTACTATAAATAGGATACTCAGTATTTAAAGATATCATTCATGTAGAAACCCAAAGCTACCTTATTCTATTCATAAGCAGTTCATTTCCGTTTATCTGCTATGAAAAGGGAAGCAAGAGAGTAGAGGATTATCTAGAAAATTAACAGAATTCATTTAGACTGATAAATATATTTATATCATTCAACCTCCAAGACAAAATTTTCCTCTACTAATATTCCTATAGTTAATAGATTAGATTAGGTTGATCTTTCTAGCTTTTGCTTTTCTCTATTCTTCTGTTGCTCTGTCTTTAGTATCAACTTCTAATGAAGGATGGACAGTGATAGAATAAAAAGGCCAACCTCAATTATTTAAGCTTTTTCAATTTGTAAAGAGCTTATAAAACGGATTCGTGAGTAAAATTTGTCAAAGTATATCTGCAACTATAGGTAATGCCAGCTATTTATGATTCTTCCATGCCTCTAGTCCCAGTATGTAATGTTGCCACTAAAGAGTAGCAATGGAAGGAGTAGGAGTTGTTGCTGATTTTCTTAGATAACTATTAATGATAATATTACCTGGATCATTCATTTTGAATATGTGATAATATCCAATCCAGTGCTTTAACAATACTCCTTGGTATTCATTTTTTATGTGCATAAGTGAGGTATCTGCCAACAGAACATCTTTTGATAGTTCATGAGTGTTGGACCACAGCAACCAGAAGCTATAAGGAAAGACTAAGAAATGAATAAATACCCAATCAAATGAAGCCATCATTATTACTGCTTTAGAACTAAGAGGGTCGGATTTAGTAAGGTACTGTTTAGAAGTGGGCTATATTGTTAAGTAATCGCCTGAAGTGGCTAAGAAGTAAATGGGTTAACTTTTTTGGTAATAACAGAAGAAAACTGCTGCTCCTCCCCTGCAGAAAACCAAACAAGAAACCAAAATTCCACACAGTTGTTTGTATTCCAAAGGGTAAAACTTTACATGTATTCTTCAGGGATTCGATGTTAATGAACATTTTACCCATAGTAACTGCCTATTTTGTTATAAAAAAGTATAAATTTTTTTGTAACTAAACTATGGGAATTATTTTCATTACATAGTTGCGTGCACACACACACACACACAAATACATATATTTAAAATGTTTATTTTTATTTTGCTACCTACTCTTAACTTTTTGTTTGGTTTTTAAATTAAATATTGATTGATTATATTTTTATCTTCCTTAATCATGTGAACTGAAAATGGGGGGTATGGTGGTTGTGGAGAGAAACCTTTAGGGAAATTAGATTATACACAAAAATATAAGCATATTCTCTTTTCTACAAAAGTATTAAAATTGTTTCTGGTTTTGTTTTGGGTTCATTTTGTTCCTATTGCTCTTGTCTTTGGGTTTGGATTTGGTCCTCTGCCTCTCCTTCCAGTTCTCCTTTCACTTACAGACAAACAAGCAAAAGCCTTGTGTATGTGTTTTCCCCTCAGACTACACAACTTTCACCTCTCGTAGCTACTCTGGGTTAGAGTTGCCCAGATCCTCATGATGAACAATTCTAAGAAACTTTAGTGCAAGGTAGATATGATTTCAGAAATCATCTTCTCTGGCCTTTTATATTAACAATATTTTTTGGCTTCCCTCTGTTTTTTTGAAGTTGTTGATTAAATATGTGTTTTTTGACAACCTCCTCATTACATCTTCTTAAACAAATGAGTCCTGGTTTGTAAAACATTATCAACATTATAGAAAGAAGAGAATAGCTAATTATTTTTTTTTACACACAATAAAAAGTTTCCAGGGTAAAAATTGAATTCAACCATAGAGGAGTATAAGACATAAATGAAAGTTTTTTGTTGCTGTTTTGTTTTGATTAGGCATATAATAAAAATCACACAAAAGAGAAAATTAGAAGTTATGAATATTGCTCAAAAAATGCACGATCTAAATCTGTTATAAACTAAGATGATTTTAAATAATCAATAGTGCCTTTAAAAAATAATTCATTTGACCTTAATGGTAAAACATCCTTTAGTGTCCTACAGGCTGTAACATCCTAAAGAAAGAATTTAATCTACCTGGCCTGTCATTGAACAGTATCTATATATCTTCACACCATAGCTGTAGGAAAATAAATACTCTTCAACATTATCAACTTTTTACCCAACCTACGAAGAAAGCTGGGGGTACTATTTCAAGTCACAGGATTGAATGCAACCACTTACAGTGCTGAGAATGTAAGACATTAGCTGGCCAAAGGTGTGATTAGGGAGATGATGGGAAAGGGCATTGAGGTCCGGAGAGGAATTGAAGAAAAGCAAAGTCTTTAATATGCACATTGTACAAAATAGTGTGTTAAAAGATAATGTCAAAAATGTCATGTTATGAAAAGTGAAAGCCTAACCACTACCATTTCAAATTTTTAAGGTATTGCCAAACATTAGGAGAATGAGACAGAAGAAAATGGTATTTTAAGAAAAATTACGATGTTGCCTCAAATGGAGTTGTATATGATTTAACTAGAGTTGCCATACTAATTGTAGAACTAAAAGGGGAAATTGAAGAATCTGGAATCTGTAGGAGAGGTGTCAAGAAACTTTTCATCATAGATTCTTTTATATTGGTTTTTCAGAATCCTGAGTGACTTTGGTAAAGCAGATTATTTTAAGCATGGCTATACTGGGCCATTAGGAACTAACAGAAAAAAATAAATAAATTTGAAAGCCAAAGTATAAAATACATGGCCAGATACTATAAATACAGACATGTTTATACATAGTTTTACAAAGAAGTTATATTTGACAAAGTTTTTTCCCAGCTTTATTGACATATAGGTCATTAATACATAAGTTGAAGGAGTATTTGATTTGAGATATGTGTATATTACAAAATGATTCCCACAATAAGGTTAATTCACACCTCCATCCCCTCACATAATTACCATTATTGTTTTATTGGTAGTGGTAATAACACTTAAGATCTACTTTCTTATCAACTTTCAAATTTATAATATGTTACTATTAATTATGGTCTCCGTGCTGTACATTAGATCCCAGAACTTCTTAACCTTATAGCCAGAAGTATGCACACTCTAAGATTTTCCTATCCACCCCCCCCCCCACCTCTCCTACCCTTAGCAATCACCATTGTACTGTTTCTAGGGACTGGCTTTTTTATATTCCATATATGAGATCATACAATATTTGTCTTTCTCTGTCTGACTTATTTCACTTAGTCTAATCCCCTCAGGTTCCATCTGTATTGTCATAAAAGTCAGGATTTCCTGCTTTTATGACTATATAATATTCCATTGTGTGTATACACCTTCTTTAAGTGTCTATTGGCAGATGAATATATTGTTTCGATGTCTTGGCTGTTGCAAATAATGCTGCAGTTAACATGAGGATACAATTATCTCTGAGATAGTAATTCCATGTCCTTAAGATATATACTCAGAAGATCATATCATAGTTCTAGCTTTATTTTTTTTGAGGAACCTCCATATTGTTTTCCATAGCAGTGGTATCAATTTACATTCCCACCGATGGTGCACAAGGATTCCCTTTTCTATGGTCTTGCCAATACATGTCTTATCTTTTTGACAAATGTCCATTCTAACAGATGTGAGGGGATACTGCATTAAGGTCTTGATATGCATTTCCCTGGTAGTTATTGATGTTGAGCATCTTCTCATTTATCTGTTGGCCATTTGAATATCTTTTTTGGAAAAAATGTTTAAGTCCTCTGCCCATTTTTAAATTGGATTGTTTTTTTTTTGGGGGGGGGGGGTTGGCTGGGTTTTTTGTTTTTGATTTTCTGCTATTGAGTTGTATTAACCCCTAGTCAGATAGTTTGCAAATATTTTTCTACTATTCTGTAGGTTGCCTTTTCTTTTTTTTTGGATGCAGAAGCCTTTTAGTTCAATGTAGTCACATTTGTTGATTTTTCCTTTGGTTGCTTATACTTTTAGTGTTATATCCAAAAAATTACTGCTGTGACAGATGTCAGGGAGCTCTTTCTTTATGCTTTATTTTAGTATTTTTTACAGTGTCGGGTCCACTTTAAGTAATCCACTTGAGTTAATTTTTATAATTGGGTAAGATAATGACCCAATTTCATTCTTTTGCATGTGGATATCTAGTTTTCCAAACAACTTATTGAAAAGACTATCCTTTCCTCACTGAGAATTCTTAGGTATTTTGTCAAATATTGGTTGACCATATATATGAAGGTTTACTTCTGGGCTCTCCATTCTGTTCTGTTCTATGTATCTGTTTTTATGGCACCCCAACACTTTTTGAAGACTATAGCTTTGTAATAAAGTTAGAAATCAGGAAGTGTGATGCCACTAGCTTTGTTGATCTTTCTTGGGATTACTTTGGCTATTTGATTTTTTTTTTTTGAGGTTCCATATGAATTTTAGGATTTTTTTTTCCATTTACTTGGAAAATGCCATTAGAATTTTGATAGGAATTACATTCAATTCATAGGTGGCTTTGGATCGTATGGCATCTTAACAATGTTCTTCTGATCCATGAACATGTGATATCTTTCCACTTACTCAATTTCTTTCATCAATGTCTTGTAATTTTTGGTATCCAGACCTTTAACCTTCTTGGTTAAATTTAGTCTTAAATATTTTATTTTTGATGTTATTGTAAGTAGGATTATTTGTCAGATTTAAAGATTTTTTTAATGTTTATTTAGTTTTGAGAGACAGAATGTGAGCGGGGGAGGAGCAGAGATAGGAGACACAGAATCCAGAGCAGTCTCCATCCAGGCTCTGAGCTGTCAGCACAGAGCCCGTTGCGGGGTTCCAACTCATGAACCGGGAGATCATGACCTGAGCCAAGTCGGACGCTTAGCCGACTGAGCCACCCAGACACCCCTAGTCAGATATATAAGTGTGTAGAAACACAGCTGATTTTTGGATGTTGATTTTGCAGATAAGGTTTTAATATAGGTGTTATATGTCAGTAATTATACCATTATCCCTAGAAGGTTATAAAGCTGTCACACATTTAAGCCAAGCAGATAAACATAGATACAATGGGTTATTAAATTTAAAAATAATATAGCATCTATTCCAGAATATTTTCTAAATTAATTTTGAAATTTTAAATCATAACTGAAATAACTCCCAATATAGTAAATAATTTTACTGAGCATAATTAATAAAATTGACTATCTGGCTTACAGAACTAGAGTAAGAGAGAATGAATGATGAGGTAGAAAGAAACCAGAGATGATAAGGTGAGAGTTTCATAATGCAGTTGGGTCTCAAACTCAACCATATGCAATTAGATTGTGAAGAACAAATTGATTTTTTTTCTCTTACCTTAATAATAGTGGGTTTCCATTTCTACCATAGAACTTTTATTTTTTCTTAACCCATATACTTTCAGTAAAAGCACATTTATCATCAAGTACCATTTATTGGAAATACTGTTCTATATTCATATCAGTATGTATTGAAAAAAGGAAGATATGTGTAGATGCTGTGCATTTGAATGACCTTTCAAAACCTACTTTTCTTGTGTGGAGGAGATAACACTTAATAAAGTCAAAGTATTCTCAATTGTTTAACTTTTAAAAATCAGAATGTCATAGCTTTGAAGTATTTGAATAAAAACTGGCTTTCCTAGTACTGTGGAAGGTTCATCTTGACTCCGTTTTTAAACCTTTAAAAAAAATCAAAAGACTTAGTTTAGGTATAAAACTCCTTGCTTTTTTTATAGATTTGAATTGCTTAGAGAAATTATCATTTTTACTACTGTAATATGAACTTTTGACAGGTTCCTTTGAAAATCTACTTTATTCAATATGCTTCTATGACTTTCTTTAATATTAGCCAGAAGCAAGGTCAATGTTTTTAAAGTTTAATGATTCTCTCATTTTTAATAAATAATAGAGATCAAGGTTAAGCTTGAATTTTTTAATATGATCTTATCTAACATGTCATGCAAACCACGATTCATGTATGGTTTGTAACATGGGAATTTAAGCCATTTCTGTATGTATGACTGTTCTTGCAGCTGAATTATGTACAGAGCTCGAACTACTGAAAACATACTTGCAGTTTTAGTTCAGACTATCCTTTGACATCGTCCCTGTTAACAAAGAAGTAAATAGGGGCATCTGGGTGGCTCAGTCGGTTGAGCGTCCGGCTTCAGCTCAGGTCACGATCTCATGGTCTGTGAGTTCGAGCCCCGCATCGGGCTTTGTACTGACAGCTCAGAGCCTGGAGCCTGCTTCAGATTCTGTGTCTCCCTCTCTCTCTGCCCCTCCCCTGCTCATGCTCTGTCTCTCTCTCTCTGTCAGAAATAAATAAACATTAAAAAATTTTTAAAAAAACACAGAAGTAAATAAACACAATCCTGAATCACCAGCCCCAGATAATCTTGCTCCTCTTCTGATATAATTTTCTCCCTTTGTTCCAGTACCTGAGATCTAAATTTATGCACATTTGACAAATCCATCTCCTTGAACCTCAGTTCAAGTAAATGAGTTCTTTTTTTCTTATTTCCAGTTATTCATTGACCTATTAATCATTTTTTTAACCTGCTTATTCTATTCTAGGCACATGTCACTTTTAGACTATCATGGAGAACAATAATCCTTACCTTTAGTAAACCTAAAGTCTAATGGGAGAGTAACTCAGTATCTCAGTTCTTCCTTTAGAACCAATCTTTCTTTCTTAAGTTTATTTACTTATTTTTGAGCAGGGTGGGGTGGGGTGGGGAAGGGAGCAGAGAGAGAGAATCCCAAGGAGGCTCTGCACCATCATCACAGAGCCTGATGCAAGGCTCAAACTCACAAACTGTGAGACCATGACCTGAGCTGAAACCAAGAGTCAGATGCTTAACCCACTGAGCCACACAGGTGCCCCGGACACAATCTTCCTAATATTTCTAGGACTGGAGTCCTAGAAACTTCATCCTTTCACAGTTGGGTTTCAACTGTTGTCCAGCAGATTTTCTTGAAGTTTATTTGCCATTTGCCTGGACTGTGGGCTCTTATCTGCTGTTGGTCTTTATATTGATTACAGATATAGACCCTGTAAATACTTCTGATTTCTTGTATATAATAATTCCCATTCTGTCTCAATGACCATTAAACCAGTTTGCATTAGACTCTCATCTCTCCCTTTGCCTCCTTTCCCACTTCCTTTGCCTTAATTCAGACTCTTTTTATCTCCTACCTAGACAAAAATTTCTTGTAAACAGTCTTAGTTTTGTTTTTTCTACTATAATGTATAATCTGTCATATATATTTTTAAATTTAATATAACTTGCATAAAAAATGCACAAATCCTGTGTAAAGTACTATGAATTACTATTAAGGTTAACTTAATTTTGAAACCACTACTCGGGTCTAAGAACAGAGCATTATCAGTATCTCAAAAGCAACTCCCAGCCCTCTCCCAATCACTTTCTACTCCCTCCCCAGCAATAGCCATTATTCCAACCCCTGAGCCTTTTAGAGTTCAAGGAGGACTGGCAACTTCAAACTTCCCCTCAACTCCAAGTTCCTCGGCCTCCCTACTGGGTTCTGATGGCCTTTCCAATAAGTGACTCCCCTCATGATGGAGGATTTGGCTTGATATTTCTTCCAAGATAACTCCATAATCACTCCTCCACTCACCATGCCCCTCTGGTCCTCCTAAAATATCATATGCTAGTTTGGCCTATTACTGAACTGCAAGCAAATAAAAGCACCTGGTGTCTCTTCTGTACTAGCTTCTTATATTGAACCCCATATTTAAAAGAGCCATTTTTTCTATATGTAGTTCATTTAATGCACTACTATGTTGGATTCCATTGTATGACTATACCACAAATTATTTACCTATTGTATTGACTAACATTTGGGTTGTTTCCAGCTTAGCCTATTACAAATAAAGCTGCTATGGGCGTTCATGTATAAATTTTCAGCATATGCATTAATTTTCAGCATATACATTTCTGATGGGTTATGATTAGGTATAGAATACTTTGTCATAGTGTGTATGTGTTCAACTTTAATGATTGATGCCAAACAATTATCCATAGTGGTTGTGCCAAATAGACTCCCATTGAAGTGTAAGAGAATTCCCACATACTTTCAAAAATTTGGTCTTGTCAGTCTTTTAAATTTTAGCCATTCCAGTAGGTATGTGGTATGTTTTGTTATGGTTTTAATTTTCATTTCTTTAATTAGTAAAGTTTAGCAATTTTTCTAATGTTTATTGGCCATTATGGTATCTTCTTTTATAAAGAATATCTGGCTTAAGTCTGTTATTCTTTTGGATCTTGTAAAGGTTTTAAATTATGGATGCCAGTTCTTTAACACTCCTCTTATTGGAAGATGGAGTCTATATCTCCTCTTCTTGAGTCTGTACAAGCTTGTTATTTCTCCAATAATAAAAAAGGAAATAATGCTACGTGATTTCTGCAGCAAGGTCCTAAAAAGCCATTCGTTTTCTACATGATTCACTGGAAAACTTGCTTTTGAAGCCCTGAACCACACAGAAGAATGCTCAACTATCCTAGGGCCTAAATGGTCCTTTCCATGGTCCTAAATGGGCCATGTGTAAGCTTTCCTGTCAACAATTAAGTCCATTCTTTCAACCATTCTCAACAATGCACCAGATGTGAGTGAAGCTGTTCTGGACCCTCAAGACTACTTCCTTCTCCAACTGAAGGAGAATAATTATACCATTGATACCCCTTGAAAGAGAAGAATCATCTAGCCAAACCCTGCCTAAATTTCTGTTTGATAAAATCATGACATGTAATAAAATGGCTGTTCTTTTGAGTCCTTAAGTTTTAGGTTAGTTAGTTTTTGTTTTTCATATAGCAAGAGATAAATCAAACAGGACAGAGTGTTTCACCTAAAAGTGGGATGCTGTCATAATAAAACAAAAGATATGTGGCATTGTCTCAAACCATATTCAGCAGCCTTGAGGAGGCTATTGGTGAAGGCTTGAAAGAAAACAAGGAAACTTATTAAAGCTGTAAGAAATGGGACCCTAGTTCTGTAGCCATGGAACTTTGGCAATACTGTTGCCTGTGAAAACATAAAAAATGGGTAATAAACTCCGTTTTTAAGCTGAGGCTATTCTGGGCAGAGTGTTGATCTTCCTGACTTCTTGCCCCATGTAATAAAATGGGTGACAAGATCGATACAGATGAACAAACTTAAACTGTTCAGTTTTTTAGGAAATTTTGACAGAAATGTAATGGCCCCGAATAGTCTTTACATTCAGCAAAATATCCCTAAAATAAGAGATAGCATCAAAACAAAGATCAAGTCCTAGACTTTGCCAAGGAAACATCACCTCAGGAAATCCAGGTGTGACTCAGATTTTTTTTTTTGTTAAAATTTCAGAAAGAGTTAAGGTAGTGTCTCTTGTACCTTCAAAATTAAAAAGCCTCTAAGAATGTAAAGGGTGTACTTCTAGACTCTCTGCTATACCACACTGCTTCTACAGGTATTATTCTAAAGGTATTGTACCTTTTAGAATAAAGGTATAGAAAAAAATCACCCTTGACTAGAAAGGGTTTAATCTCAGATATCTGTAAATGAACCTTTTGTCTTAAAGGAGTAATTTGAAAATCGATATATAAGCACCCCCAAAGGAATTATATTAGCTTGGACTGGAGGAAATAGATGCATTACAAAATGAAAAGAGGATTTTGAACCCCAGACTTTCATGGGTAGGAAGCAGGCTGAGAAAACTACTCAGCTGTGAACATAAGCTACTGTCTTCAGGAAAAGAAAGATAACTCAGAGGGAAGAGTCAGGACCCCCGAAGGCAGAGTCAAGAACCATGGAGAATCATTCTCACTGGGGCAGGTCTAAGCCTTAAGCAAGAAACTATCAAAGAATGTTCTGCTGAATTCCAGGATTACTATGGACCATTGACAGATATGTACCATTTTGAGCAGAAATGTCTATTTTTGCTATTCTATGCTATCCCACCATTGTCTACAGGTTGTGTTGGGGCAGATAACTTGTCTATTTATTTCAAGGGTGTCAGATGGAAAGGAATCCTATGCTAGAAACTGAACCTGAGGAGCCTCTTTCATACGTGAGCATGATTCAAATGATTTAAATTAAGTCTATAAACCCCAACCCTAAGACCTACTGGGATGAATCTTTGGGGGAGCAAGGACCTTTAGAGGGGATGTGAGTATTTTTCATGTGGAAGGAATGAAAGTAATTTGTGACCAGTGTGCTCTGGCAGTCTCAAAACATGGCCATGAATTTTTTATATTCCTTCAACCAAATAGAAGGGTCAAATCTTCTCTCCTTGTATCTTAGAAGGCTTGTGACAGCTTTGACCAACAGAGTACAAATAGGAAAAATGCTATGTGATTTTCAAGACTAGGCCATAAAAGACCATGAAATTTCCTCTTTATGTGCTGGAAAGTTCACTTTGAGGCCCAGAGGTGTCACACATTAAGCCTAATTACCCTGAGAATTCCATGCTGGAAAAGCCAGGCATATGTGCCCCATCCCAGCTGGGCCCCAGCTTTCCAGCCATCCCTAGAAGGGTGACAGAAATGTAAGTTAAACCATTTTTGGACCCTTTACACCAGTTAATCTGACAGCACATTCTACCTATTGACTCTAGTGATGCTATGTGGTACAGAAGAACCCCCCAGCCACATTATGCCCAAATTCCTGACCTGTAATATCATGAAATGTGTTGCAAAATGATTGCTGCTTTAAGCCTCTAAGATTTGGAGCAGGGTGTTACACATTAATCCATGAATGGAATTATCTTTTTCTTATTGATTTGTAGGAGTTCTTTACATATCTTGGCTACAAGCCTTTTGTCAACAAATATTTTGCAATCTTATTCTAGATTTTATTTCTTTAATTCTTTTAAATATGTCACTTGGTGAACAGATATGTTTAAATTTTAATGTAGTTTAATTTGTCAATCTTGTACTTCAGTGCTTTGTTTCCTGTCTAGAAATCTTCATTTACTCTAAGGCATTTTTCTATGTTATCTTACAGAAACTTTGTTTTACTTACACAAAATTAGATTTACAATCCATAGGGTGCCTGGGTGACTCAGTTGGTTGAGCGTCTGACTTTGGCTCAGTGACTCGGGTCATGATCTCATGGTATGTGATTTGAGCCCCAAATCAAGCTTGCTGCTACCAGAGTACAGAGCCCGCTTAGGATTCTCTCTCCTGCTCTTTCTGCCCCTCCCCTTCTCACGTGCTTTCTCTCAAAAATAAAAAAAACATTAAAAAAATACAAAACAAAACAGTTACAATCCACATGATCTATTTCTTATGCTGCACTAATTTAGCACTATCTTAATTATTGTATATATTTTTTATGAAATTTATTGACAAATTGGTTTCCATACAACACCCAGTGCTCATCCCAAAAGGTGCCCTCCTCAATACCCATCACCCACCCTCCCCTCCCTCCCACCCCCATCAACCCTCAGTTTGTTCTCAGTTTTTAACAGTCTCTTATGCTTTGGCTCTCTCCCATTCTAACCTCTTTTTTTTTTTTTCCTTCCCCTCCCCCATGGGTTCCTGTTAAGTTTCTCAGGATCCACATAAGAGTGAAACCATATGGTATCTGTCTTTCTCTGTATGGCTTATTTCACTTAGCATCACACTCTCCAGTTCCATCCACGTTGCTACAAAAGGCCATATTTCATTTTTTCTCATTACCATGTAATATTCCATTGTGTATATAAACCACAATTTCTTTATCCATTCATCAGTGGATGGACATTTAGGCTCTTTCCATAATTTGGCTATTGTTGAGAGTGCTGCTATGAACATTGGGGTACAAGTGGCCCTATGCATCAGTACTCCTGTATCCCTTGGATAAATTCCTAGCAGTGCTATTGCTGGGTCATAGGGTAGGTCTATTTTTAATTTTCTGAGGAACCTCCACACTGCTTTCCAGAGCAGCTGCACCAATTTGCATTCCCACCAACAGTGCAAGAGGGTTCCCGTTTCTCCACATCCTCGCCAGCATCTATAGTCTCCTGATTTGTTCATTTTGGCCACTCTGACTGGCGTGAGGTGATACCTGAGTGTGGTTTTGATTTGTATTTCCCTGATAAGGAGCGACGCTGAACATCTTTTCATGTGCCTGTTGGCCATCCGAATGTCTGCTTTAGAGAAGTGTCTATTCATGTCTTCTGCCCATTTCTTCACTGGGTTATTTGTTTTTCGGGTGTGGAGTTTGGTGAGCTCTTTATAGATTTTGGATACTAGCCCTTTGTCCGATATGTCATTTGCGAGTATCTTTTCCCATTCCGTTGGTTGCCTTTTAGTTTTGTTGGTTGTTTCCTTTGCTGTGCAGAAGCTTTTTATCTTCATAAGGTCCCAGTAATTCACTTTTGCTTTTAATTCCCTTGCCTTTGGGGATGTGTCGAGTAAGAGATTGCTACGGCTGAGGTCAGAGAGGTCTTTTCCTGCTTTCTCCTCTAAGGTTTTGATGGTTTCCTGTCTCACATTTAGGTCCTTTATCCATTTTGAGTTTATTTTTGTGAATGGTGTGAGAAAGTGGTCTAGTTTCAACCTTCTGCATGTTGCTGTCCAGTTCTCCCAGCACCATTTGTTAAAGAGGCTGTCTTTTTTCCATTGGATGTTCTTTCCTGCTTTGTCAAAGATGAGTTGGCCATACGTTTGTGGGTCTAGTTCTGGCGTTTCTATTCTATTCCATTGGTCTATGTGTCTGTTTTGGTGCCAATACCATGCTGTCTTGATGATGACAGCTTTGTAGTAGAGGCTAAAGTCTGGGATTGTGATGCCTCCTGCTTTGGTCGTCTTCTTTAAAATTACTTTGGCTATTCGGGGCCTTTTGTGGTTCCATATGAATTTTAGGATTGCTTGTTCTAGTTTCGAGAAGAATGCTGGTGCAATTTTGATTGGGATTGCATTGAATGTGTAGATAGCTTTGGGTAGTATTGACATTTTGACAATATTTATTCTTCCAATCCATGAGCAGGGAATGTCTTTCCATTTCTTTAAATCTTCTTCAATTTCCTTCATAAGCTTTCTATAGTTTTCAGCATACAGATCCTTTACATCTTTGGTTAGATTTATTCCTAGGTATTTTATGCTTCTTGGTGCAATTGTGAATGGGATCAGTTTCTTTATTTGTCTTTCTGTTGCTTCATTGTTAGTGTATAAGAATGCAACTGATTTCTGTACATTGATTTTGTATCCTGCAACTTTGCTGAATTCCTGTATCAGTTCTAGCAGACTTTTGGTGGAGTCTATCGGATTTTCCATGTATAATATCATGTCATCTGCAAAAAGCGAAAGCTTGACTTCATCTTTGCCAATTTTGATGCCTTTGATTTCCTTTTGTTGTCTGATTGCTGATGCTAGAACTTCCAGCACTATGTTAAACAGCAGCGGTGAGAGTGGGCATCCTTGTCGTGTTCCTGATCTCAGGGAAAAAGCTCTCAGTTTTTCCCCATTGAGGATGATGTTAGCTGTGGGCTTTTCGTAAATGGCTTTTATGATCTTTAAGTATGTTCCTTTTATCCCGACTTTCTCAAGGGTTTTTATTAAGAAAGGGTGCTGGATTTTGTCAAAGGCCTTTTCTGCATCGATTGACAGGATCATATGGTTCTTCTCTTTTTTTTTTGTTAATGTGATGTATCACGTTGATTGATTTGCGAATGTTGAACCAGCCCTGCATCCCAGGAATGAATCCCACTTGATCATGGTGAATAATTCTTTTTATATGCCATTGAATTCGATTTGCTGGTATCTTATTGAGAAATTTTGCATCCATATTCATCAGGGATATTGGCCTGTAGTTCTCTTTTTTTACTGGGTCTCTGTCTGGTTTAGGAATCAAAGTAATACTGGCTTCATAGAATGAGTCTGGAAGTTTTCCTTCCCTTTCTATTTCTTGGAATAGCTTGAGAAGGATAGGTATGATCTCTGCTTTAAACGTCTGGTAGAACTCCCCTGGGAAGCCATCTGGTCCTGGACTCTTATTTGTTGGGAGATTTTTGATAACCGATTCAATTTCTTCGCTGGTTATGGGTCTGTTCAAGCTTTCTATTTCCTCCTGATTGAGTTTTGGCAGAGTGTGGGTGTTCAGGAATTTGTCCATTTCTTCCAGGTTGTCCAATTTGTTGGCATATAATTTTTCATAGTATTCCCTGATAATTGTTTGTATCTCTGAGGGATTGGTTGTAATAATTCCATTTTCATTCATGCTTTTATCTATTTGGGTCATCTCCCTTTTCTTTTTGAGAAGCCTGGCTAGAGGTTTGTCAATTTTGTTTATTTTTTCAAAAAACCAACTCTTGGTTTCGTTGATCTGCTCTACAGTTTTTTTAGATTCTATATTGTTTATTTCTGCTCTGATCTTTATTATTTCTCTTCTTCTGCTGGGTTTAGGCTGCCTTTGCTGTTCTGCTTCTAGTTCCTTTAGGTGTGCTGTTAGATTTTGTATTTGGGATTTTTCTTGTTTCTTGAGATAGGCCTGGATTGCAATGTATTTTCCACTCAGGACTGCCTTTGCTGCGTCCCAAAGCGTTTGGATTGTTGTATTTTCATTTTCGTTTGTTTCCATATATTTTTTAATTTCTTCTCTAATTGCCTGGTTGACCCACTCATTCGTTAGTAGGGTGTTCTTTAACCTCCATGCTTTTGGAGGTTTTCCAGACTTTTTTCTGTGGTTGATTTCAAGCTTCATAGCATTGTGGTCTGAAAGTAAGCATGGTATAATTTCAATTCTTGTAAACTTATGAAGGGCTGTTTTGTGACCCAGTATATGATCTATCTTGGAGAATGTTCCATGTGCACTCGAGAAGAATGTATATTCTGTTGCTTTGGGATGCAGAGTTCTAAATATATCTGTCAAGTCCATCTGATCCAATGTCTCATTCAGGGTCCTTGTTTCTTTATTGACCGTGTGTCTAGATGATCTATCCATTTCTGTAAGTGGGGTGTTAAAGTCCCCTGCAATTACCACATTCTTATCAATAAGGTTGCTTATGTTTATGAGTAATTGTTTTATATATTTGGGGGCTCCAGTATTCGGCGCATAGACATTTATAATTGTTAGCTCTTCCTGATGGATAGACCCTGTAACTATTATATAATGTCCTTCTTCATCTCTTGTTACAGCCTTTAATTTAAAGTCTAGTTTGTCTGATATAAGTATGGCTACTCCAGCTTTCTTTTGGCTTCCAGTCGCATGATAAATAGTTCTCCATCCCCTCACTCTCAATCTAAAGGTGTCCTCAGGTCTAAAATGAGTCTCTTGTAGACAGCAAATCGATGGGTCTTGTTTTTTTATCCATTCTGATACCCTATGTCTTTTGGTTGGCGCATTTAATCCATTTACATTCAGTGTTATTATAGAAAGATACGGGTTTAGAGTCATTGTGATGTCTGTATGTTTTATGCTTGTAGTGATGTCTCTGGGACTTTGTCTCACAGGGTCCCCCTTAGGATCTCTTGTAGGGCTGGTTTAGTGGTGACAAATTCCTTCAGTTTTTGTTTGTTTGGGAAGACCTTTATCTCTCCTTCTATTCTAAATGACAGACTTGCTGGATAAAGGATTCTTGGCTGCATATTTTTTCTGTCTAGCACCCTGAAAATCTCGTGCCAATTCTTTCTGGCCTGCCAAGTTTCAAAAGAGAGATCAGTCACGAGTCTTATAGGTCTCCCTTTATATGTGAGGGCACGTTTACCCCTTGCTGCTTTCAGAATTTTCTCTTTATCCTTGTATTTTGCCAGTTTCACTATGATATGTCGTGCAGAAGATCGATTCAAGTTACGTCTGAAGGGAGTTCTCTGTGCCTCTTGGATTTCAATGCCTTTTTCCTTCCCCAGTTCAGGGAAGTTCTCAGCTATGATTTCTTCAAGTACCCCTTCAGCACCTTTCCCTCTCTCTTCCTCCTCTGGGATACCAATTATGCGTATATTATTTCTTTTTAGTGTATCACTTAGTTCTCTAATTTTCCCCTCATACTCCTGGATTTTTTTATCTCTCTTTTTCTCAGCTTCCTCTTTTTCCATAACTTTATCTTCTAGTTCACCTATTCTCTCCTCTGCCTCTTCAAGCCGAGCTGTGGTGGTTTCCATTTTGTTATGCATTTCGTTTAAAGCGTTTTTCAGCTCCTCGTGACTGTTCCTTAGTCCCTTGATCTCTGTAGCAAGAGATTCTCTGCTGTCCTGTATACTGTTTTCAAGCCCAGTGATTAATTTTATGACTATTATTCTAAATTCACTTTCTGTTATATTATTTAAGTCCTTTTTGATCAGCTCATTAGCTGTTGTTATTTCCTGGAGATTCTTCTGAGGGGAGTTCTTCCGCTTGGTCATTTTGGATAGTCCCTGGCGTGGTGAGGACCTGCAGGGCACTTCCCCTGTGCTGTGGTGTATAACTGGAGTTGGTGGGCGAGGCCTCAGTGAGATCTGATGTCTGCCCCCAGCCCACCGCTGGGGCCACAGTCAGACTGGTGTGTGCCTTCTCTTCCCCTCTCCTAGGGGCGGGATTCACTGTGGGGTGGTGTGGCTCGTCTGGGCTACTTGCACCCTGCCAGGCTTGTGATGCTGGGGATCTGGCGTATTAGCTGGGGTGGGTAGGCAAGGTGCACGGGGGCAGGAGGGGCAGGCTTAGCTTGCTTCTCCTTAGGTGATCCACTTCAGGAGGGGCCCTGTGGCAGCGGGAGGGAGTCAGATCCGCTGCTGGAGGTTTGGCTCCGCAGAAGCGCAGAGTTGGGTGTTTGCGCGGAGCGAGCAAGTTCCCTGGCAGGAACTGGTCTCTTTGGGATTTCGGCTGGGGGATGGGCGGGGGAGATGGCGCTGGCGAGAGCCTTTGTTCCCCACCAAACTGAGCTCTGTTGTCAGGGGGCTCAGCAGCTCTCCCTCCCTCTGTCCTCCAGCCTTCCCGCTTTCCGAGCAGAGCTGTTAAGTTATGACCTCCCAGACGCTAAATCGCGCTTGTTGTGGGAACACAGTCTGTCAGGCCCCTCCGCTTTTGCAAGCCAGACTCGGGGGCTCTGCTTGGCCGGCGAGCCGCCCCTCCGCCCTGGCTCCCTCCCGCCAGTCCGTGGAGCGCGCACCGCCTCGCCGCCCTTCCTACCCTCTTCCGTGGGCCTCTCGTCTGCGTTTGGCTCCGGCGACTCTGTTCTGCTAATCCTCTGGCGGTTTTCTGGGTTATTTAGGCAGGTGTAGATGGAATCTAAGTGATCAGCAGGACGTGCGGTGAGCCCAGCGTCCTCCTAAGCTGCCATCTTCCTGAAACAGTCTTAATTATTGTATATTAACACATTTTTGCTGTCTTAAGTCACTCCACTTTATTGTTACTCCTCATTTTTACCATGGCTTGTCTTGATCCTTTGCTTTTCCATTTACATGTTAGAATAAGCATATTTATGTATACATAAACCCACCTATACCCAAACACAAAACTATGCTGACATTCTGGTTAAAATGCCACTATATATTCATCAATTAGGGGAAAATTGAGAGTAGTATCAAATCTTTTACACCCCATCAGATTCTTTTCTCCCCTGCCTCTCAGGATTTTGATGCTTTGCTCTATTTCTGCTACCTATATAATAACAGATTTCTGTAGATCAAACCTGGGGATCATCATTTACAGTAAACATGATTATACATAAAATCCACAGATTTATTTTTCCTTACACAACATTTCATATAAATGGAATCATGTATCATGTAGCCTTTTGAATAAGTCCTTCATTCAGCATGTTTTTGAGACATGAAATTGCTGGGTCATAGCGTATGTTCACTTTTATAAGAAACCATCAGACTTGTTTCTAAATTGTTCATATCATTTTATATTTCCACCAACGATGTATGAGTGGTCCAGTTGATGGCCCTCCTCACCAACATTTAGTGTCCTCAGTTTTTTGTTTTAGCAGTTCTAATGGGTATAAATGGCATCTGATCATGATTTCAGTTTACATTAATTTTATGACTAATGATGATAACACTTGTTTTCATATTTTTAGTGAACATCCGTATGCCTTTCTTTGTGAAATGTCTGCATAAATAATATGCCCTCTGTTATTGGGCTGTTTGTGTTAAGTTGTAGAGATACTTTATATAGTCTGAAAATGAGTCCTTTGTCAGATTATACATATTTTGAATTTTTCTCCTCGTCTTTGTTTTGCTTGTTCATTCTTTAGCAAATCTAATTTATTAATGTTTTTATTTATGACTATTGTCTGAAAAGGTTTTGCATATCCCCCTACGCATGATGTTCTTTGTTTTTCTCTAAAATCTTTATGGGAATTCTTTCCGTATATGAAATTTGTCATTTTTTCCTGGATACTTTCTAACTTTTTCTCACTAACTTTGATTGTCAGCAGTTTGACTATAATGTGTCTCAGTGAAGTTTTCTTTTTTATTTATCCTTCTTGGAACTCACTGGGCTTCTTGAGTCTGCAATTTATACCTTCCAATAAATTTGTGAAATTCTCAAATATTTCTTCAATTTTATGCCCCATTCTCATTTTTCCTCTCTTGTGAGATTCCAATTACACATATGATGGATACTTTAATATTATCCTTCAGGTCCCTAAATCTCTAATAGTCCTTTTTTGGTATCATTTTCCCCCTCTGTCCTTTAGATTGGATAGTTTTGTTTTGTTTTCATGTCTAGTACCTTTTTCCTCTATCCTCTACATTTTGGTGTTAAGCCTTTTTAGTGAATTATTATTTTAAATACTGCCTTTTTTAGTTCTAGAATTTTCCTCTCTACTTAAGCCTAGAAAGCAGCTTTAAGAGAATCACCCTGGGTGGGTGATATGTCTTTTGATATGTCTTTTGAGAGACATAAGACTTGTCTGACTCTCATATTTCTCCACGTGAAATTGAGAAGTTATGGGTAATTGGCAGAAAACAGAAAAAGAAGGCCGAGTTGGAAGTGAGCTCTACTCCCCATAAACAGAGAGGAAATGGTGCATATTTCCTTTGGTCTAGACGCTGTCTTCCTACAAGGCTCAAATTCATCTTAACGTGGACTCCACCTAAGAGAATGTCAAGGAGCCCATGTGATCCCAACTTATTAATGAACTTTTGGCAAGTTAAAGCAATGCCAGGTCAATGGATATGCAGTAAGCATTCTGACCCCAGCAAGAGATCTCTTAGAAATCTTGTAAGGGGATCCACTTCTGAGCTCAGTCTGGAGTTGCCCCAAAAGGTCAGTTAAGAGAAGAAACGGAGGAAGTAAAGAAATAGAACCAGACTAGATACTCCACCTCCTCTGTAAGCATACAGACTGTTGCAGGTCTGAGCTGGATGAGGGGAAGAAGCATAATTGGATCACAGTGGAGATTTTAATACTATATGGGAATGGAGATATGTGATTAATAGACTGGAATAGAGTTTATTGTTAATGTAACAATCAGCAGAAAAGCTATGGAATTTGTCTAATGTTTCATTTAAGAGCTAGGGGAAAAATGCACAAAACAAATGTGAAATTATGAAAGGATAAAGAGTAAAGTTGGCATCTGTGTGTGTGTGTGTGTGTGTGTGTGTGTGTGTGTGTTTGAATGCACCTATATGCATGCATCCCATGGCATTAGGAATACTTCTATCACTTTGATCCAATTATACTCATATAGTAGTTACATATTAATCATGTATGTTCATGTTGTATTTCCATATACATATATAGTATTATTTATAGACATATGTATAGCACTGAAATATTAGTGATATATGAAATAACTTTATTATCTGTGTGTGTTTAGTTTTCTAATTTTCTACAATTAACATGTATCTGTTTACATCAGGAAAAAGTTTTTAAATGGTGTATAGGTTAGTATTTTTCTATTAATCAAGTATTTTACATATTCTGATTAGGTCCTTAAAGTTATGTTTTCAAGGTTTTAATTGTAATGATCAGACACATTAGAGTGACCAAGTATTTTGTCATTCTATATTTCAAGGATAAATCACACTTTAGTTTCCTTGATTAAGTAAAACACTTGAGAAATCACAAATGGTTTTATATTATTCTCCTTAGAGACTTTGCCTTTTGTTGTTTCTTCAGTATTTAAATCCTATCCTGATACTCAGACCTCGGAGTTGTAACATTTGAAAATTAATGTTTTTTTTCTTTTTTCCTGATCCTGCCTGTGTGTATTTGTGTATGTTTGTCACCTAATCCTTCTTGACACTTTTTTCTTCTCTTCTTCAGATATTGCTTATAGCATTTCGATGTACTTCAAAGTTTTTATTTTTTGAGACTGTTTGACATTTTAAAGTATACTTTTCAAATCCTGGTAAATCCATGTGCTTTGCTTCTCCATTTTTATTTATATTTTTGCCCTTTTACTACTGCTTATACCAACTGTTTACATTCCCTCAGTTCTTACGCTACTTTCAGGCTAATTATTTAACCTGAATATACATTTTATTTTGTCATTAAATTTGCTTTTAATTATTTTCTCACAACTCTTACAGAGAGACTTTAAAATGCAAATAATTACTGTACTAATACCCTTGTGGTAATAACTCGTGTGATTCTAAATCTAAATGGCTGTGTTAGGATCCCCTACTTTTTTTTTCCTTACAAATCCTTCATTACATTTAATATGTGACTGAATGCCCTTTCTACTTGTATCTTTCTTTTTTCCCCTATTATTGACTTACAAGAAGCTGTAAATATATAAAGTATACAACTTAACAAGTCTGGATAAAAATATAAACTTGTGAAACCATCAGCAGAAGCTATACCCATAGATGTACCCACCTATCTCCCCCAGAAGTTTCCTCCAACCCTCTGCACTACTGCTACTGATTATTATCAGTAATCCTTCTGATTATTATTATTGTTATTACTACTACTACTACTAATATAAGAACACTTAACATAAAATCTACCCTCTTGCAAGATTTTAAGTTTACAATGGCATTATTAACTGCTGGCCCTATGCTATGCAATAGATCTCTAGTATTATTCATCCTGCATAACTGAAACTTGGACCAGTACCTTCCCCCTTCCCTCAGTTCCTGGCAACCACCATTCTACTTTCTGTTCCTATAAGTTTATTGCTTTTAGCTTCCCCATATAAATGGCATCATGTTGTATTTGTCTTTCTTTGGCTTATTTCACTTAGCATCATGTCCTCCAGGTTCATGAGTGTTGTTGCAAATGGCAGAATTTCCTGGCTCTTTATTTGAGGAGTTCTATAGAATTCTTACATATTACTCTGTTAAAATTTAATCTAAATACTGATTTGATCCAACTATCAATATTTTTTAAATTTCATAAAATTCATACTAACCCAATATAAAATTGCAGGCAAAAAAAAGGGGAGGCATTTTTACCAAAAGAATCAAAATCAAGCTGATTAATTTGACGTTTCTTAAATTTGCTACTAATTATACATGAAATTGCTGAGAAAAAAATCAACTCTAATTTCATTTTCTAAATCCTGTAATAACACTATGCATAGAGAGATCAGTATAATAAATTTCCTAAGCCTAACTACCATGCTCAAAGGATAATCAAGGATTTTAAAAAGTCACATTTCCAAACCTACGATTTGGGGTTTAAATTGTAGAATGTACCAGTACCCAGAATCTATCTGCAAGAGATGTGGGCAATCTTTGATGAAGGTTTCAGCAAATTCATTCTTCTCTGCAAGAAAGAGGTCTACAGATCAGATACTCTTTGCAAATTAATCTCTGCATTTCATAGATAACAAAATACCCAGTCAGTCAAGGATCAAATGCTAATAGGCAGAATTGAATCACCCAGAAATGAAAGATGCAATTGCATAAAGACATAACACCTCCCTTAGAATTCTAAGATATCTAAACTTCCCCTGAATCTCAATTTAATCACATGAAAATCACCATGTTATTTTTTTTTCATTTTCTCAACATATTATTTTGATCAGGATAACCTGATCAAATCACAGTGTAACCTATGATTACAATTATTGTCATATAAAGCCACTAATTTCTAACTTTCTATTATATTTCTGTCTTAAGCATAGCTGCATGTCTCTTAGCCATTATTGAATTATGTTAATGAGAAATATACATCAGAAAATATGGGCTGGGGAAAACATCATTTCTATTGATGGCAATCTCTTCCTGTTCGTGTTCTTAAAAATGATAAACATTTTTCCCCTGGAGTAAGAATATCTAATAAACACACTTCCTGTTCTTTTGAACAGCCAGAAATTATGGAGAAAAAGGAGAAAAATTTATCCCCCAGTAGGATTGTATATAAGTGCTCCCAATCCACATAAAGTGGAAGAAAATATATAAGTATCTAGGTCTCCCATAATTTATTAACCTTTTCTGGGAAGTCCATTTAGCACGTATCAAAGAGTAAAACAGTTACAAAAAAAAAACATTTTTATATATGTTATTATTTTCCTCTTCTTTTGGTGTTCTGAAAACCCCTTCCTCAATCAATATTGCCCTCTCTCTTAGCTCAAAAGTTACATACTTTATTTTTATTCTTTTAGTGTTTACCTTTTTGGTAAATATTTATGTTGAGATTTTTCATCTCCATTAACTGTCCTCCAGAGCAACGTGAGGGTTTTTAAACAATTAACTGAAGCCACTGTGTCCTCTCGCAAACTTTTATAAGGAGAGATTTTAATTTTATCTTAATATTTTAACACTAAATGTTAAAATTTTGATTATGATTGAGTATTGCCAACATGATTATTTCCTTAGCTCAAGTTTTCTTTCAATCCCCACCTTACTTTTATGGTCATTTTCATTCTGAAAAATATTTCTGGTGCTCTTTTCATCCTAAGTACTCTTGATGTTTGTCCCTAATACCCTAATTTTTGCCTACAGTCTTGAAAGTCTTGTTAGTAGAGATTTGTAAATCAACAACTTTCTTTCAGCACTTCAAAGATATCCTTCTGGTTATGTTCCCACTGCTGTTAGGGAGATAGCACTTTCAATCTGATTGGTACCCCTTGGAAAGTGCCTGTCTTGTTCCTGGCTGCTTCATGACCTCCTTTGTGTCTTGGGTACCCCATATTTTCTCCACCATGTGCCTCGTATGCATTTCTTTAGATTTATTCTTAAAATTGGTGCTTTTCATCAGTTCTGGGAAGTTATTTTCTTTTGGAATACTTTGTCTCCCCATTTTCTGTATAATCTCCTACTGGAATACTAATGAGAAATATGTTATACCCTTTTACGTGATTCTTTTCTTAGCACTGTTCTGTTATATTTCCATCTGTTTGTCTCTATGTGCTACATTCTGTTTAACTTCTTTGATCTATTTACAATTCATTTAGTCTCCCTTTAGCTGTGTTTTTTAACCTATCTACTGAGTTTCTAATTTCAATTATTCACTTCTTCAATTACGGCAATTTTGTTTGGTTCTTTTTCAGATACTGCTGGCCACTTGTACAGACTCTTGTTTCTTTATCATTTTGATGCTGTCACTTATTTTCTTTTAAAAATTTTTTTTCAACGTTTTTTATTTATTTTTGGGACAGAGAGAGACAGAGCATGAACGGGGAGGGTCAGAGAGAGGGAGACACAGAATCGGAAACAGGCTCCAGGCTCCGAGCCATCAGCCCAGAGCCTGACGTGGGGCTCGAACCCACGGACCACGAGATCGTGACCTGGCTGAAGTCGGATGCTTAACCGACTGCGCCACCCAGGCGCCCCTGTCACTTATTTTCTTAAATATATTCAATATGCTTATTTTATATTCTGTATTGATAATAGTGTCTGTAATTTTTGTGGTTCTGATTTGCAGTCTGTTATTTCTGCTTACTCTCCCAATTTCTTTGAGGACTGGATTTAAGAGCTAGTGCTAGAGAGGACCACTTGTGCTTCTGGCAAGTGTCTGAAGATGTTACTATCCTTGGAAAACTTCAAATAATTAAATTCATGAGTTTTCAGGTCACACAGTTGGTATAAATTTGGGGCCCAAACTCGGGAGTCTGAGTTTATGATTAGCAATTTTCAAGGGATTTAAAAAGAAAAAAAAATTCTTCTTTACCTAAAGCCAGTGTTTGCAACCATGTGTGATTGGTCCTGGTATCACAATTTGGGCGTTCTATCTATCTGTCTATCTATCAAATTATCTATCTTTAATTTATTTATTTTATTTATTTATTTACTTACTTACTTACTTACTTACTTACTTACTTATTACTTACTTATTCAGCTTCATGCCCAGTGTGAGCCCATGTGGGGCTTGAACTCACAACCCTGAGAACAAGACCTGAGCTGAGATCAAGGGTCAGACTCTTTACCAACTGAGCACCCGTGTTCCCCTGGGTATCCTACTTTTAAATAACTCTCTTACCTAACTGTTCACCTTGCTTGAGCCCAAGCTCGTTTCACCACCAGCACACCCCACCAAGTTCACTTGGTCTATTAAAGCACAAGCTCTACTAGATTACCAGGAATGAGCAGCTAGATCCTTAAGGCAAATTCTCACTTTAGTGATATATCTTTCAGAATTTTTGCTTATTTTTCCCCTAAATTATAGCCCACTCTACCCTGCAAGCCAAACAATGAATTTAAAAACATATTTTTTAAAGAGCCTCTACAATATTGCTTTATGTTTTGCATTTGAAGAGGGTTCTCTGGACATTTTGGTTTATCATGGTGCAAAAAACAGAACTTAAAAAATACACTCTAAAATCACAGACCTAGTCACTGTTATCACTGCTGCCCACATGACCCTTATCCCCTATGAACAGGGGATATTTATTAGCTATGGCTCCAGATGTAGGAGCTCTGGTTGGTGTAGCCTCCTGAACTCCAGTGTTTTTATTTTACCATGCAGAGTTCACACAGACTCTAATAATGATGGGTTTGAGAAAGACATAGCAGGAGGAAGGACACACTTCTAACTTATCAGGCTGATCAGTTGACTGTGTTATTTTCAGTTTCCCCTTGCCATGCACTTTATTTCATATTACTACAGTAATTTTTGCCTACCAGTTTAGAATCTATGACCTTGTAACAAGGAACACATTGCCAATTTTCTGGATTTTTTTCTTTGTAAAGAAATGACTGATTTTTGTCACAAACTCATTGGGGTGGATGGGAAACGAAGGACCAGTTATTAGAGACTTACTATATGCACCTGCTAGTGCTACCTATGAGTTGCTGTTATGTATAAAACAGGAATAATAAAAATAACAAAGTAAAAAATGATACAAGCCTACATCTATTGGAATCTTAGTATGTGTCCAGCACTGCTCTGTGTTTCACCTGTATCACATTTATATAAGCTTCACAACAACCCTATAAAGTGCTGTTTCTATCCTCGTTGTATAGATAAGAAATAATCTCAGAAGTTCATTTCTTAATTCATATAGCTAATGAGGGATAGATCTGGGTTTAAACCCAGGTCTGCCTGACTCTGGACTCTGTCCTTTCTTTGTACAACTAATAATAGCCTATTCTCCTTAAATCATATTGGGCATATGGGAGACAGTATTTTTGTTTGACAAAGCAACAACAAAAGTCATTTCAGTGATACTAAAGAGTTAACACAGTGTTACAGTGTTAGAGCACAAGAGAATATTTTTAACAACTAATGCTTTAGCCTTTCAAAGAGCATTTAATTCTCATGGTTATGCTTGTCCTGTATTTCTACATCAATTGCAGATGAACTATTAACTTTCAAATTAGTCACTCCAGGGTTCTATTTACATTTTTAATAGAGAAAATATCAGAGGATCATAAGGCCTAAGTTAAATTCATGAGAAATAAGTGATCAGAGCAACAGAGTGTATCCCAATGCCCTATATATCATTAAAGAGTTCATTTAATGTATTAAGGAAAATGTAGTGTCAATTTGCTCTAATTGAAAAAATTTGGGGGAGAAATTATTAAAACTGATTTAAATGAAGAAGGCTTGGTCTGTAGAATCTGCAGGAGACTTGTTTGACCACCAAGGACTCCTTGCTAATGAGCTCTGACTTGGTTAAAGTCCCTCTGAGGGAGGGTATTTAGTCTACAATTGGCTTGCTAATGAGCACTGTCAAAATGTAGATTGGTCTCAGGTGCTCTACTCTAAAACAAGCAGGAAGTTTTCCTCTCCAGTCAACTTCTTGAGCAAGACTTGGTATGAGTTTATTCAGTTACCTTGAGCCAGCTACAAATCACCACAGTTGTAACATTTTTTTGGGACAGGACACAAAGAATAATTATCATTAGATGAGACGATTTGTAACTTGGGGACATCAGTTATTTCCCCTTAATGATTCTCCCAACCAAAGAGCTGATGGATTATGAATTTTTGAAAATCAATATGACTTGATATTTTCATGATTTAAAGTATATTGAAATATTCTTTGGACAAGTGAAACAAATATTTAGACATTCAAGCATGCTTAACTCTTAGTTAAAAAGAGTCTGTAACTCTTAGTTACAGACAGAAAAAGTCACGAAAAATAAACTTACTCTGGGGTATTGACACCCTTGTGCCCTTGCAAAATGAATTTTGACATTTTAATCATACCAAACAAATTGAAAAGCCTAGGTATTTTATAAATTTTCACCAACTTCATCTTTATAAACAAATTCCAAGGTAATTTACACAATTTTTAAAAGCTCTAACATTTTCACAGGGGCAAGATTCTATAGCTACCTTACATTGTTAAGCAAAATTTCTATTGCCATTTACAGGATATTCCAAGGTAGATGCAAATCCACTTATCCTAAAAGTCCATCCCTGTGGAATTAACATACTTAAAATAGGCTACAAGAGCCAAAACTTACCAAACTAAATGAAATCATTTCAGTGTAATACAGTTATAATTTAAATAACATATTATATATATTAAATTATATATCCTTCATCTCTGATGTTTGCTTTCTTGGTTTGCTAAAACCTTATTGCTCAAGTGGTGTGGACACCAATAATATCATTTAGAAATGTAGATACCTAGGGGTGCCTGGGTGGCTCAGTCGGTTGGGCATCTGACTTCGGCTCAGATCATGATCTCACAGTCCGTGAGTTCGAGCCCCGTGTCAGGCTCTATGCTGACAGAGCCTGGAGCCTGCTTCAGATTCTGTGTCTCCCGCCCCCCCCCCCCTCTCTCTCTCTCTCTCTCTCTCTCTCTCTCTCTACCCCTCCCCTGCACATGCTCTGTCTCTGTCTCAAAAATAAATAGAAAAAAAAAACATTAAAAAAAAAAGAAATGTAGATACCTAGTAAAATAGAATTCTTGGGCTATACTCACCCCACACCCACACATACATACATATACATACACAGTGACACAGGTTTTTGCCTTTGTTGCTAGGTTCATTGTATTATTATGGAGTTATATTGAATGGAAATTGCTAGTCTACATTAAGAAGATCTACATTAAGCTAGATCTACATTAAGATCACTCCTAATCTAATTTTAGGACTTTTTTATTGTTTAAGCAGAGAACTAATATGAAAGATTATTTTAGTAGAGAGGGTTGGCCTTTCAAAATTATAAAATTTAGGAGGCTCTGGACATTCTGGACATGAAATTCTACACTTAGGAGACATTCTCATTCTTCTCTTTAGCTCCTTCCCTTTATATCTTTTAAATTTCAACTCCAAATGCACTTCTTTTGCAGAGCCTTTATTCAGTCCACCAATTTCTAGGCTTCATACTCAACCCTTACAAATCCACTTCAAATTACATTCCACCTAGAGATAATTATATTCTTCATTTATTTCATTTGTGTATGTCTTTTCCACAGCTAGATTGAATGTGTACCATGCAATAGGTCCTTCACAATTCAAGGTATCTCAGATGAATTCCCAAAGGGGGGTTCGGGGAAGGACACAGTATCAGTCAGGATTGTTATCTGTGGTAGCAAATATCTCAAAATGTTAGTAACTTACTTTAACAGAGGTTTATTTCTCAGTCACGTGAATGCCCATTGTAGTGGCTGATGTTGTGCTCCATTTCATCTTCAGCACTGGACACAGGGTGAGAAGTAGCCATTAATCTGGGATATTGCCAGGCTCATGGCAGAGAAGGAAAAAAGAAAATGGTCGAAACAGGTCACTTCCACACTTTATTGGTGAAAGCAATTCCTGATTTTGTCACTATGTGGTTATATACCTCTTCCATTTGGAAGAGCAAAAGCAACTCTTATGGGTAAGTCTGAATTCAGCCAGTAGGGAAATATAATCCTCAGAGAGAAGCAGCAACTACTTTAACAATAATACAATCTGTTGATGCAGGCTAGCTGGGTCCACACAGGACCAACCAAGAGGGTCCTTGACTTTGTGCAGGATGGAAACCAAATGTGAGCTGAGAGGAAGTGAGAGCAGAGTTTATTGAAGATAGTGTAGATAGAGACAGAGCATCAGAGATTTGTAAAGGAAAGGGGAGTGAATCTTGTCTTTGCTTGGGACATGGGGTTTTTACTGAGGATTGTGGTCCAGTGCACATGTTTTTTCAGGCCTGCAGAAATTGGTTAAAACAAAGACAAGTGTTTAGGTGCCCTGCATATGTCACTTATGTCCTGGAACCAGGGTCTTAGTGAGTCAGTGGTCTGGAAATGGTACATGAGGACTTCATCTAGTCACTCCTTAGATGTTATCTATTGCACTGGAAAACTCCAAAAGAAATCATTAACTCTTTGACCTTTGTATATTATCTGTACCATAAGACATGACTAGGGCAGGGGTGCAGGTCCTAGCAAGAAGAGAAGCAGGAAAATGAGGAAAAAGCAGTTTTTCATGGGGTCCCTTTAGTTTCCCTGTCTCCCTATCACAGAGGGAAAGTATGGACAGAAAATATATCAACATAACTTTCACTGGTTATACTGCATAGGTGGATCCACTTGATATCCTATTTTTCACAATTCTTTATGAATACAGAGAATGCTGACAATCTTTTATTTTTTCCAGTCACACAGCCAAGGTTATGCTTATGTTTTCCTCTTCATGGTAGCTAGCCAGTAAAGGATTATTTATGTAATGAATACAGTTTAACTATTACTAATGAGATAGCTACAAAAATACATTATGTCTCTTCCCCCAAAATTGCTATTTATCAAGCACTGCCCTAAGTGTATTCAGGAAACACAAGAAAACTAGACATGGTACCTGACCTTAAGCATCTTCTGATTTTGGGGGGAAGTTAAAGTTAAAACACAAATAGCTGTTATTTAGAATAGACTGTGATGAATGCTTTAAAAAATACAAAATAGTGTAACAACACAGTGGAGCCATTTACACACACACACATACTTGGAGCCATTGAACGCCCCCAATTTTACACATCTTCATCTATAAACTTAACTAAAGTGATATCATCCTTCCTTGTCTTTCTCCTGATTTCCCATACTATTTTATTCCACCAAGACTTCATTCTATTCCCTCCTTCCTCTCCAGATCCATCATTTCTTCCTTCTCTCCCATAGCTTTAATCTCTACTTTTTTATTATGATTTTCTTCAGTTTACTACTTGATCCATTTTCTACACCATCAAAGATAACCTCTCTTCCTGAATATGTATTTCAGTTTCCTTTTTAGTTCTAAAGCTTCTTGAGCTAGAAATCTCAACTTGCTACCTATAGTTACTCAATCCTAATTTACAACTCCAACAACTGCAATCTGCCTTTCCCATAATCCTTTCACAACTGTGCTCTCAAAGACCAAAATAAAAGAACTACTTAATGGTTGAATCCAATAATGTACATGAGTGTTCTTCACCATCTAAAGCTGTTGACAACATCCTGTATCTTGAAGCAATATTTCCTTACTTTCTGCAATACTGCCTCTAGTGTCCAGGTATGTCTTTTAATAATTTTTTAAAAATTTTTATTTTAGAGAGAGAGTGCAAGCAGGGGAAAGGGCAGAAGTGAAGAAAGAGAGAGGGAGAGAGAGAAGGAATGAATCTTAAGCAGGCTCCACGCTCAGTGTGGAACCCAATGTGGGGCTCAATCCCACACCCCTAGGATCATGACCTGAGCTGAAATCAAGATTTAGACACTCAACTGACTAGACACCCAGGCACCCCTCTTCTTTTTCTTTTTTTAAAAAATCTATTCCTATGCCTTCAAATATTATTTAAATGTTGATAAATCCTATGGATCCACATTTTCATGGACATGGACCACATGGACATCTGGCATGTAATTAAAACTCAGTAGGCTGAGGGGCCCCTGGGTGGCTCAGTCAGTTAAGTGTCCAACTCTCAATTTCAGATCAGGTCATGATCTCCCAGTTTCATGAGTTTGAGCCCCACATCAGACTCTGTGTTGACAGTGCAGAGCCTACTTGGGATTCTCTCTCTCTCTCTCTCTCTCTCTCTCTCTCTCTCTCTGCCCCTCCCCTGCTCACACTGTCTCTGTCTCTCTAAAAATAAATAAATAATTTAAACAAAACAAAACAAAAAACTTAGTAGGCTGAAAAATGACCCAAACATTTCTTCTCTGATATTCTCCAATTTGATGAATGAGTTCACTATTTCTTCCAGTCAAGAAACTCACAAGTCTTAGTGGACGTCCACCTTCATACCTTGATACACTATAGAGTAACCATTATCTTTTCATTCTACCAACCCATGTCTTTTAATTCTTTCTGATTCTCTCTGTCCCTTCTATAATAACCCCAGAACTAGAATCTCTGATATATAGAATTTCAGTAGATGTTTGTTGAATAGATTAACTACTGCTCTGGATGCTGTTTCCTCCATGTGGAATATTCTCTCTTTGTTCCACTTGGAGAAATAGCTCAATTCACATTTGTTATATAAAATGTCCCTGGCTTTCCACTGAAGAAATACTCATTCCTCTGTGTTTCCATAGTACTTTAACACCTCTATTAAAGGTAGGAGCTACATATCATTTGTTGTATTGGCATTACTCTTTATTTTCATATATATTTTTCCCCATTAGACATTTAGCTTCTGGAGAAAAGGCATCAGAGTGTTATTTATTTTTTATATCTTCACCTTCTTTACAATGCTTGGATGAATTGGTGTATGGTTGGATGTTTGGATGGATATGAGTTTACTAAAAGCTTCACATATGAGACAGCATTTGAAAAGGGCTTTAAAAATGGATTCTATTCTGGTATGATGAGAGTGGCTTTCTGATTAAACTGTGAAAGTACAGAGATTCTCTAAGAATATCCAGAGGTCCAACTGAGCTAAAATGTGGGGACATTTTAGAGGAAGGATTAATGGCAAATGAAGCTGGAGGGTAGATCAGAGATGATTATGGGGTACCTTGAATGATAGACAAGTGTATTCTATTTTGTTCTCTCTAGGCAGAGGTGAGTTATGTATACTTTGTCAGCAGAGATGAGTAGCTTATTCACATTTATAACTTTAGGAAGATTACTCTGATGTTAATATGTCTTATGGAATGGCATGTAGACTGTAAAAGCTATTAGAAAGATATTGAAACAGTCCAGAAAGGAAGAAATGTGTAAATGAGAAATGAAAAAAAAAAAGAGGATGGTAGGAGACACATTGTAAAGGTACCATCCAAAGGAATGAGAAATATGGCTGCTGGAGGATAAGAGAGAGAAGATAAGTGAAGTTTCAAGCCTGAGTGACAGAAGGGACGTTCCTGCTTTTAACAAGAGATAGGAAATACAAGAGGAAGCATAAGTTTGTAGGAGAAGATTATGAGTTCAATTTTGGACACAGTGAGTTTGAAGAGCAAATACGAATTTGAACTTGAATATCAGCACTTACTTAAACTCTTTATATCAGGATTGCTTTCCTTTTCCTATTAAGTGACTTAGAAAACTGTCACTTGGTAAGATATTCAAGACCAAATTCTCCTGCTAACAGCAGCCGTCAATGAAAGACTGCCATTTTGACTGATTGGAAGTTGCTATCAAAATGTAATCTAACAGTTGAAGTATAAAGCACCACTACCAATGAAGTGAATTGTAAAATTAAGACAGAACATAAGAAATGTAACCTTAGGAATTTTAAATAGAAGAAAATCCATCCTTCAGAAGTATTCCTTATATAATAGGTTGGAATCATAGTAAGAACCTAGTAAATGAAAAAAAAATTAGTTTCCCAAAGTTGATTAAAATTGTGATTTTTCACAATGTTTCCATTAAAAAATATGAAGGTGACTGATACCCATTTCCTATACTTTATATCTTTTGAAATATATTAATTTTCCCTGCTGTGAAAAATGACATTCAAAAACAGGATTGTAGGGAGAAATGACATCTTTATTATTCTGTCATATAAAAGTAGTTCTTCACTCCCTTCAAGGTCTGTTTCTTTCTAAAAGTGACAGTCTGATATATTCTATTATCAAATTCTAAGTAGCCTTGATAAGGCACCAATAAATTTATCCTTACAACTGAAAATAAAAAGGAATTTTATAAATGCATACCTAGGAAAAATGTGAGTCTGGTCATCTGAACAACTACATTCATCAGATATCTTAAAAGATGTTTATTCTGTGTTTCCTGTGCATTACTGAAATTGTAACTATGGTCAGATAGTATATAGCTTCTACCAAAAGACTTTTCCACTACTGAGTGCTAGTTTTTGGTATGACCTACATTTTCAAAGTATTACCAAGACCACAGACATTTAAGCATTACCTAACATAGTATAAAATAAAAATGTGTGTGTCATATATATATATGTGTATATATATATGTGTGTGTGTGTGTGTGTGTATATATATATACACACACGTGTATACACACACATATATATATATGGCATATCTAGCACATATGTATCTAGGACATACATATATCTATAGCATATGTATAGAGTATCTGTATATAGCAGATCTGCTAGAGGGAAAGAGCATAAGAAAGTGAGCACAAAGATCCATAAATGAAAATTCCAATAGCCAACCCAAAGGATTTGGAATTTAATGAATATGTATTGTATTAAATTGTGTGCATGGTATCATTTATGTGTTGAGTATGTTTTGGTTTCCATAAAATCAATGAAAGCCTGGTTTGATTCTGTGTCAGTGAATTTCCAATGGCTTTAAGGAAACAATTCGAACGTTGGGGGGATAGGTGAATACACAAAAAGGTAAGTAATGGTGTTAAATGTCAGTTGTTCAGCTCCCATCATCTGCCATAGCATAGGTTACTTAGAGCACCTTAACAGCTCTATCTGGTTCAGAAAAACACATTTGCCAACGTGCATGCTCCCTGCAAGCAGTCCTTTGTAGCATGCTATATTCCAAAGTCTATCTGTCATAAAGATTCTTTTCACATTGAAAACCTTAAGTTCTGAAATCCAACTAAACAGAAGTGGTTTTGAAAAAAGGGAGGGCGGGGAGAAAACCTTTGCTGTTGCTGTTGTTCTTAGCCTCTCTCCAACTGCTTCTCTTTGGTCAGCCTAGAGGAGAGTGTTTCTGTTGGGAACCTGTGGAAGACAGAATTGAAAAATTGGCAGTGACAAAACTCTTGTTGCCTTAAAATGACATATGAAAGAATTTAACCTATAATATTTTAATGCTACTGTACAGGAAGGTTAAGAGTTAGCTTAAAATAATTTTTTAGGGGCACCTGGGTGGCTCAGTCGGTTAAGCAGTCGACTTCAGCTCAGGTCACAAACTCGCAGTTTGTGAGTTCGAGCCCTGCATCAGGCTCTGTGCTGACAGCCCGGAGCCTGGAGCCTGTTTTGGATTTTGTGTCTCCTTCTCTCTCTCTGCCCCTCCCCCACTTGTGCTCTGTGTCTATCAAAAATAAATAAATGTAAAAAATATTTTTTAATAATTTTTTTTAAAAAATGGCTTCAAGAATGGAAAATTAGCAACTTGCTTTAACAATCCATGTGGCCAGTAAATTTCTCATTTGTTATCCCAAGGAAAACAACCTAGAGTTAGCTGCACTTACATTGACTTGTTCTCTGTAAAAGCATGCTTTCATTATCGCTCACGTGTGTTGGAAACCACATATACTAGTATGGGTTGAGGAAACATTTGCATGAAATTAAAGAAACTCTACATTAAATTTAACGGACTTTAATTAGCCTAATGGATTAATGACTTCTTAGTACTTATGATTTTCTCTCTTAGTAAACAGCTAAAATCAGAAAAGGCTTCTAGACATATGACTGCAAGTAGCAATTCTATAGGGAAAGGAGATGAAATCTCTCTGAACTCAAATTATCTTCTTCAGGGAATGCAGACTGAACTCTGAGGCATGTAAATAAAATAATGCCTTTACTCTCAACATACTTTTTAAAATTATTATTATGTAGATGCAATGGTACTGCTGTCGCATATGAATACACCCTCAAGTCTCTTGTGCCCTCTTTTCCCTGCCACTTGTTCCAGTGTGACTGGTTATTTTCAAATTATAATCTGGCTGTGACAACCAGCTCTACTTTTATTCTTCAGAAAATTCTGTTACTGGATAGTTATTCTAAATGTATTATTTCTATCAATTTCCATCCCTTCCCACAGTAAATCTCATCCTTACAATATGTGAATATCTTTCTTCAAGTCTCTAACCTAAATCTTGAACACCAGAATAATGAAAAACTTTGGTTTTCACATATGGTGAAAAAGTTTGAAAGTTTTTTTGTGGATGTGGTGGATAGAAAAATGTTCTCCTTCTAAAGACAGGGATCTCAATATTGAATTGCTCCTGTCATATCTGCGACTTTCTATAAAGCATACAGAGTCCTCTAGTTACCGAAGTATATCATGAAAATGCTCTTTATCAATCCCTTATCAACATATTTTTGAAATCACTTTTTTCTTGACCTCCATAGATACTTTTTCTTTTTAAACTGTCTCACTGTTTAGATATGCCATGTTCTTCTGTCACATTCAAACACATTCTGTTCTGCTTCCTGCCCCATTTTTTCCCTTCTCCTGAACTTTTCTACTGTAATATCTCCTCTGACTTTTGAGTCAATGGTCAAGAATATCTAAATATATTCTTCCCCTCTTAGGAATACTCTATCTCTTTGCTTATCTTGTTGCTTAATTAAAACTTGGTGTTTTCTCATAATAACACTTTTAACATGGACTTTTCACAAATGGAGACTGTTCGTCTTTCTTCGTATGAGGATAATGAGGATAAGTTTACAAATATTTTTGCTGCCCTTGATCTTACCCTAGACCACTTTCTCAAACTATCCTGGAGCAGTCCATCCTGCTTTGAAACAAAGTTTCTGTTCATATCAATTTGATACACTTCAATCAACAAAGTCTAAGCCATCCTTCTCAATTTTTAGAAGACTAAGTACCTAGTTCAAAGTTATCCTCTCTGCACTATTACCATCAACCTGAGTAAATCTCAAAATAGTCCACCTAATTAATTAACTTCACCATCTTTAATTCTCTCTATTCCTGTGACAAAATTCAAGTCACTTTAGAAACAATTTCACATGAATGGCTTAATAGGTTAAGCGTTGACTTCAGCTCAAGTCATGATCTCAGGGTTGGTGGGTTTGAGTTCTGCATCGGGCTCTGTGCTGACAGCTCGGAGCTTACAGCCTGCTTTAGTTTCTCTGTCTCCCTCTCTCTGCGCCCTCCCCCTCCCCCACACCATGGACTTGTATTACTAGCTAAGATCCTTATGCTTTGTAGAATTTAAATTCTGAAATTCCTATCTTTACTTACTTTAGCTTTCCAATTCTCCATCACCCCTACTCCTCTTAATCTGTTCTTCATTAGAAATCTTCATCAGAAGTCCTCAATATTCGTGTGGTTCATCTTCTCCCTTTTGGATTTATGTCTTAACTTTCACAACAGGACCGTGATGATTTCTTCTATTGTCTGGACCCTGAATCTTCATGGGTTGTTTTACCTTCCGTGACATCTTGTGTCACCCTAAGTACCGTCTTAACTTAAAAAATGTAAAGGAAGAAAAAGAACTGGCTTTGGAGACAACTTGGATCAGAATCATCTTCTACCACTCACTAGGTTTGTGATGTTGAGAGCTTCAGTTTTCTCATTCATGAAATGAAAATACCTTGTCTTATTATGGGGTTTTTATGAATGCTACATCATAGAAATACCCTAGCTCTGAGCCAACAATAAATGATTCTGCTTCCCTTTCCATTGAGGGACTATGACCTATTCACTTTTCAGCTTTATCTCAGTATTGATCCTTGGTTAACTCTACTCATTCCCTATAATAATTTACTTCATTTTTTCCCCCAAGACATAATCTCAATAGATAACATTTTTTTTAATCTAGAGAATATAAATTATGAGGTTGTGAAATGCCCTCAATTTCTCTTCCAAATTTATCTAAAGGGTCACTCATGCTATCTCAGGGAAGAAGTACTCCTTTCCAAGGCCAACCACTTGATCAGTAATGTTGATCTTCTTTTTTGCTTCCTCTGAGATGATACTACTCTATCAAAATTATTTCTTCTCTGGTATCATTAATATCTTGATCATTCTTCTACTCTGTCAATTGATTTTATCCTTTAAAATTTTTTAAATAAGCTTTTCCACCTTCACCTCAGTATTGGAATTTTTTTCAAAGGTCAAATGTGACCTGGTGATTGGCAAGCCATAACATTTCACTTGACCCTACTTCTTGGTAATACCTTCTTGTGATGTCTGTAATGCCTCCCTTTTAGCTTTTTTCCTCCTAGTTTTCTGACTAATCTTGTTTATCCATCTTTACCAGTTGTTATTTTTCAACTCCTCCATAAAATCTCTCCAAATTGACTGACTTTATGTCAAGAAATCATTAGGTTCTGACCATTTTTCAGCAAGTAAACTTGTTTTTAGAAAAAGTCACACCAATTTTTAAGCTTCTATTTGACCTTCCCCATCTACGCCTGAACCACCCCCAGACTCTAACATGCCTCTTGCTTCAACTGCTGTTGTCGCATATTACAAAGCTGTGGTGCTCACCCCAAACATGCATTGATCTTTATTTAATAATTTGGTTTTCTAGGGAACTCTAACCTGCTGTGTTTCTCAATAACATGGGTTAGAACACATTGTAATAATAGGATTATGTTGTGGGAATTAACACATGATGTTCTGTTTCAATCAAGTTTTCTATGCTGGTTCCCAAACTCCATACTCAGACCTGTCTACCACTGAATGTTTTAACTTCCAGGATTTCAGTCCCACTTGCCATGGTTGTTCTGGAGTCATTTTAGAGTTCTAAAGGGGATTTTACTCTAGTGAAATCATCGCTAGATTCACAGTCTAAAGTGAACTGTTCTGGGGTAATTCACCAGGTCTGTTTGAAGTTACTCCAAGGTTATAATGAGGTGGCACTAAATAAGCACTCTATGGGAAAATCTGATGTTCCTATGTAAGGACAGCCTAGTCCATTATTTACCAAGCATATGCTTCACATTAGTACCTGTTCTGTGTCAGATTCTGTGGCAAAAGTCATCTGTAAAGGCAGTCAAACCTCAAAATATTTCAATTCATATTACTGACTTGCATGAATTTATTTTCCTGTAAACATTAGGAGATTCTGAAATCTATGTATGTGTATCTTGTGTATGACCTTCCCTTCTCTGAACTTTGAAACATATCTCAGTCTCCTAGGTCTCTCCTGTTAGTTGTCTTCTATTTTGTTTTGTTTTGGGTTTTGTTTTTTTTTATTATTATTATTTTGGTTTGTTTTTTGTTTTTTAGTTTATGTATTTATTCAGGAGAGAGAGTGCACGAGCTAGGGAGGGGCAGAGAGAGAGGAAGAGAGATAATCCCAAGCAGGCTCCTGCAGTGGAGAAGGGGAGCCTGATGCAGGTCTCCAACCTGTGGGGCTCAAACCCGCAAACCATGAGATTATGACCTTTGCCAAAATCAAGAATAGGACTCAACTGACTGAGTCACCCAGGTAACCCAGGTGTCTTCTATTTTGAATAAAAGTGATATATACCATGTAGCAGATTCATACAACGATCAAATATTAGCGATTCTTCACATACTGGCTTTGAAGTTAGAGGATCTTGTATAAAACTCATTAGGGACCTAAGCTCCATGCTGTTTTCGCTTCCTCTCTGTAATAGAAATAGTATAAATAGCCTGTAGTGTGTTCTATTTCCTTTCCAGGGCCAAATGGGACAAATAGTAATCTCAGCTTTCCTTGAAGCATCATAACAGTATAAGTAGTCTCTGTCATTTAAACTTCAAAATTAAACAAGATCAGACTTCCTTTCCTCAAATAAATAAACAAAAAATCAAACTGCAAGCAGTCAAGGATACAACAAAAGTTTGAAGTTAAAAGAATAAAAATCAAGTAACTTTCCTGTTTACTGTCATTTGAAACTTATCTCTGGGAATTATTTTAAACAGAAAGAAAAAGCCAGTTTTTCTCCAGGATGCAAAGGTGGGTGTCAAAGTGTGCATAAGCCCTTTCTTCCTTCCTTTCTTTTTTCTTTTTCTTTTTCTTTTTCTTTTTCTTTTTCTCTTTCTTTTTCTCTTTCTTTTTCTCTTTCTTTTTCTCTTTCTTTTTCTCTTTCTTTCTTAATCCATTTTCCAGAGAAGATTAGAGGGATTTCATAGACTTGGTCCCCAGAAGGCCACAATTTAGGGCAAAATAATATTTCATTCTTCTATTTATAGTGTTTTCTAATGACATAATTCCTAGAAAAAGGAAATACAGAAATTGATTTTTTTTTTAGTCAACCTATAGTAGAAAATCCTAGCCTTTCCTCTGTTATCACTGTCCACAACCCTCTTCCCCATAAGGGCCATGAGATTCTGTTACCCATCCTTCTGTGAAGATTAGAAATTTACTGATGCTCTGGAATGACAAAGCAATATTCAAGAGAAAAGGAAAATCCTGATGAATATTTTAGGTAACTAGATCTATGAGAAAATCAAAGATTATAGCAAAGAACATAGTAAAATTATAAGATTTTCTGATTTGTGAATTTCTGGTGAGGTTACATATGCTTCCAGGCTGGAACTTTAATAATTAGAAGTAATTATTTCAGGAAAAAAATTGCTTTCAGAATAAACTAATAATACCAAAGAAATGTCTTTGGATAATTTTGTAACACCTTTAGTATAATGTCCCTTTCTCACCACCAACAGATATGAAGATGATAGGGAGGTGCTAAATGCCAAGGCAGATAGATAGGATTACACTTCCTTTCGAGATACTATTGATTACATGAGACATGGCTATAAAGCAACAAAACTGATTACAGGAACCACACACTATGTGCTTAAACCTTATAATGCAGTTCATCATTTCAGAACTATATCAAATCTACTACATTTGTGGAGCACAAAAGACAATTCTTAATTTGCAAAGTGGAAATATATCACATTATTACACAGGCAGTCCATGACTTGCAAGGCTCAACTTATTATCAATTTATAGAAAAGAGCAGAGAAATCTTAGAGCAAAGCCCAACTCTACTAGAACAACAGCCCTTACTTTGTAACTTAAAAGTTCTGGTAAAGGAGGTGTGGGGGAGGGAGGGAGGGAGATGACTTTGCAATTGGAGTGTAAACTTGAAGGGAGGGGCCTTCTATCCTGAAGAGGCAGAGGCAGAGAAAGTGCAGCCAAAGTAAATGACTCCCATGTTTGTTTGTTTTTTTATTATTAATCTCCTGCCAATGATGAATTAAATAGAAGAATTTCAGGTTTCACTTTAATTCAGCAATAGTTTCACCAATTACGGTTATAATTGAAATAATGTGAAATTCTTCATTTAGCAATACTCTGTTGGACACCCACTCTGTGTATAAAACTGACCACATTCCAAGAAGATGGAGGCAAATAAACCAGATATGGCTTTTACCCTTAAGCTTTTCAGTCTAGTGAGAGCCAGAAACAAGTAAAATTGGAATGTAGTAGAATAAAATGCTAAAACAGAACAATACAAAATCAATAAGGAACAGTGGCTAGACACACAGCTAGAGATAGGGAGAGGCCAGTTTGCAAAGAACTTACCTGGAACTGTATGCTAAAAAATTTGGATTTTATCATAAGAACAGCTTATAAACACTGTCTTTCTGCTAATTATTTTAAATGAACATCCAAAAGAGTCTGGTTGGCAGCAATATAACAGGAAAGGAATGTGGAAATGACTCTAAAAATATCCAGAATGATTTTCTTCAGATCAAATTCCAAGTAAGCCAATTTGTCCAAAATCTATCTGGCAGATGTTAAAATTAATCCTTACAATAAAATATGTCTGATTATGTATTACACAAGACAGGAAATTTGAGAGGCTACCAGCATCAGAACACTAACCTCTCTAGATACTTAGCAGAAAGAAAAAAAAAAATTGTTCCTACATTTAAATTGCTTACCAGCCTTTTCCTCTAGCTCTTGTTGCCTGACAAACTCTGTCTTCTAAAATATTTGGTATCATAAAATCTTTTACCAAATAGAATGGAGCCAGGCAGAACATCAAAAACTCTAAATTTCTCAAAATGTACAGAATGCTGGAGAGGGAGCCTGCACCTGCAGACCCAAAAGCAAATGTGTTGAATAATCAGGGATCCCAGAGAGAGCTGCACTAGAGTAATTTACTCTGTTAATCATTATAGGAAATAGAACATTTGATTTCTGCACCAAAGTTGCATTGAAGTAAATGCATACCTCACTCGACTAAATAAAATGCCACAAACAAAATCATTTAGCTCAGTGTGTGGTTCTTAGTAAGCACTCTATAAATCTAAGTTCCTTCCTTAGAGAGGGCACAGTGTCTTTTATTTTAGGTGTATGTATTCTCTGCCACATGGAGAACAAGGTCTGCATGATTCAAAATCCTGTTAGGTGACTGATGTATGTCATCTAAATCCTGAGTACATTGTGGGAAAGGTACACTATGCTTTAAGATATTTAATACCAAAAGCCTGCAATATGAGCATGGGGTTAGTTTGTTAATATATGTTTAAATCTGGGTCTTTGAGCACACATGCCAGAACAGACCTTCTCTCCTTTAATCAGTTACAGAACTAATATCTTCAGGCCTGTGAGTGGTGAGGATTAGGAGAGGGACAGCGGCCTTCACTCACCCCCTTTCTCTGGTACTTGCTGGCTTTTCTAGACCTCAACTAATTTTGAAGCCAAGCTTTAATTTAAATGGTTTTCTAGTGTAAATAAAAGAGTTTGGGTTTCCAAGAAAATTTGTAATTGTTATAAAATGAAAAAGGAGAAGTATCTATAAGCTATTTTGGTTTTTTGAGAAATTTGTTAGGGAACAGATATCAAAAACCAGTTGACAAGATAGGGCAGAGTTTTCTGTAATTTTTTCCTTACCTCGGTTTTTATATTTTCTCTTCATTAACTGAGACTAGACTATAGCCTTTCATGATGTACTACCTCCTATACTGAGTAGACTCTCAACCAGCACATGAATGCATGCCAACACCACACCCCACCAACACACATGCAGGCACATATGTCCTCACACATCACATACGGGGGAAAAACACTGTTCTATAACACCATTCCTGAAATACTGTGGATGCATGTGGTCAAGTTGTAGAAACAGTGAAGACAGGAAAAAAGTCACCCTGGTATATACTGTGTTGTCTATCAACACATCTATAAAGTTTAGGCATATAGATTCTTAACCATGGAAAAGTGGGAATTATACAACATCATACCATCTGTGGGTTTTTCAACATGTCTAAAGTGGGTATTGAACTAAACTCAGTGCTTATCCCAGGAAGGAGAGACACAGGGTGGGGGGAGGTTCCTAATTTCACAAGTTAGCATCTCTACAATTGGGAGATTTTTTTTTTTTATGATTGCTAATGTGTCCGTTTAATTGGAAGTGTTCTTTTTCCCTCCCTTCTTTCCTTCCTTCCTTCCTTCCTTCTTTCCTTCTTCCTTCCTTCCTTTGTGGTACATATCAGTGCATCTTGCAATCTATGTGCCTTGGATTTTTCAAAATACTCTATTTTTAAAGCAATTGCATTATGGGTGATTTGTTTTTCTGTGATCTTCAATGTTTTTAAAATGTTAAATAACAAAGGGGAAGGAATAAAAAAATGACTGGAAAAAAATGAAAAATGCTGTAAAACAGAATAGAAACTGATAATGGAGCAATTCATGGCAGAATTAAATAAGATGTATTAAATGTATTTTAGTTGCTTGTATACCTGTCCTGTCTCTAATTAGAGTTTAGGAGACCATGATAATCTTAATCACCTATGAATTGCCCCTGGAATACAGTACATTTCCTGGTAACTTAGTAACTTAGAAAACATTGGTTGAATAAATAGATTATGGAATGAATTAGCTTTTAAATATATTGTGCAAAATCATCTGGGCCACATTTCGTAGATTTTTTTAGGCATTTTCTCAAACTATGCCTACTTGACCTAAGGAAACCAGACCTGTAGAAATCTTTAAAAAATAATAATAAGACCAAATTAGAAATGATTAGTTTAAGACTACCTTTTCTTGGCGGTAATCTTATATTTTGGTGATGTTATCTTCTACATTTGTGATAAAAAAAAAATACCTTATTACAACCAAACAGCCTATCCTAGCATTTAGAGGCAAGGATTCTTCTCTATTAATGTACCTTCCACTACAACACTGAACATTTTTTTTTAATTTTTATTTTTGAGAGGAAGAGAGAGAGAGAGAGAGCGCGCAGCGGAGGAGCAGAGAGAGAGAGAGAGAGAGAGGATCCAAGCAGGTTCCACACTGTCAGCTTGGAGTTCAATGTGTCTCAAACTCATGAACCATGAGACCATGCCCTGAGCCAAAGTTGGACACTTAATTAAGCCACTCAGGTGCCCCTCAACACTAAACATTTTCTAATAAGACCTCCTGACTGTCTTCTCTTTTTTAAGAGGGACAAGGACTTACTCATTTTTATAAACAAGATGCTTATAAGCCCAGCATGTGATGTTCTATAATTGTTGGTTAAATGAAAGACTGAATGACAAATTTTTAAAACTGTATAACTCATAGTGGAAGTGTTTCTAAATAGCAGACCACAAAGACCCCTTAGGAATATAGCCATGTGGCTATGTTCACATATGGCAAGCAGAATGCCTTACCTCCCCCAAAAGATAGCACATCCTAATCTCTGTGATCTGGGGAGATGTTACCTTATAGGGTAAAGGGACTTTACAGATATGATTAAATTAGGAATCCTGAGATGAAGATTATCATGGGTTTACCCAGTGGGCCCAATATAATCACAAAGGTCCTGGTAAGAGGGGGGCAGGAGAATCAGAATCAGAAAAAGAGACGTGCCAGAAATAGAGGTCATCTACAGCAGGCAGGCCCTAGGATCTGGGAAAAGCAAGAAAGTGGATTCTTCATTAGAGCCTCCAAAAGTAAGGCACCATTACTGACACATTCAGAATTCTGGATCTCCAGAACTAGAGCTTAAACTGTAACAAATAATAAATTTGTGTGTTTTAAGCCACTAAGTTTGTGGTAATGTGGGACGGCAGCACTAAGTAACTCATGTAGCAGGTAAATCAGGAATAATATGGCTTCAAATGGTAGGAAACCACGTAAACTAGTTTCAACAGTAAGAAAATGCACAAGTTTACATATTAGGAAATCCCACATGAGGCAGAGTGGGTTGCTCCATTGTCTCTGTGATATCAACAGGGATGACATTTAATTTCTTTCTCTATCTCTGCTCTGTGTCTGCTCTATTGGCTTCATCCTAAGACCAGTTCCCTTTTAAATTTGGGAAGGCTGCCAGTGGCAATTGGAGTTAAATGCCTCCTTGTTCATTTTTAGTACGAAAGAGTCAGGCTTCTCATAATTATATACTTTGACAGACATGGACTAATCAGGGCCCATCCCTGGAGCTTCCCTCAAGGACTACCTGTGATACGGCAGATGCTTGAACAAAATCAGAGTTCTATTAGGAAAGAAAAAGAGGAGAAGATATCCAGATAAGGTATGAACAATGCCCCACAAAGCATATCACAAAATCTTGTGATTAGGAGAGCATAGGTATGAAAATAGATAAACAAGTTCCAGGGATGCTGTGTCCTCTGTCCCATGTCTAGGAAACAAGCTCCAGCTTTTACTTGGCAATGTTTTCCCTTGCTCTGTAGGGACAGTTATATAATAGAAGTAGCAGCAGCAGTTAGTAAAGACCCAAGACTCATTCTGCCAGGCTCAGACTGGCAGTTAGTCTGGACTTTCTTCCACCTGGGAAATGGCAACATGCCCAGCACCTTGGCTCATCATACCACCGTCTGGCATACCTGCTGCAGGTTGCTGAACTCTGGATTAGATTGACACCAGCTAGCCTCTTGTGAGTCATCCCTAGAAAATGGTGCATTTTTGAAAACTGATGTATTCCTTTTTATACATTACTGCATCAAAATCTGCTTCTTTGTGTATGTTTTCCAAGTATCTGATATGGCAATTCTGAGGAATTTCCTAGCTGACCAACTCTGCAGCCAGGCAAATACCAGGAGAAAAAAGACAGGATGTTAATTGAATAGTTATAAGGTATATACTGAGCTGTTTACACTTTTAAAAATATTTTATTTAATCTCCAACTTTCAGTGCATTAGTTTCTCCAACTTTACAAAAGAGAAAAGTTGATAACCATTGCAAAGCTTGTAAATGTCAGAGCTATTATTAAACTTAATGCAGGCATTGTGATTCCCAAGCCCATGTTCTTCCTTTTGTACTGGTAGGGGTCACTCCCAGAGTTGGATATCTGTGAGAGTTGTCCCATTCTAACACTATCCCTGTGCTTTAAAGTTCATCCCAGAACTGGTCCTGATGTCCTATTGGGAGGCTTGAGAAATCAGAGAAGCAAACTTTCCCTGTTTGTTAGAATTAGAGAAAAATGTGAGGAAAGGTCCCCTACACTAGTTCCAGAAGAAATCTAGAACGAATCTAGTGACTTAGTGTCCCCTTTAGGTCTGGTCTACCCCAATTAACTCCAAGTGTAACCTGAGTTTAAGAACATTGATCATCAGGATTGACTATGGTAATCTAGCTTGTCAGGTGGGCATATTCCGTCCTAAGCATTTGATAATTAACATTAAATGTGGTAGAAGAATCACCCTTCAATATCCTTATTTCTGGGCACCCTTTCAGAAACAATGTGTATATTGCCCCAGCCATATCTACAGTTCAGGATTGCTCAGTCATCCAGGAGGTAGAGTATGAATGTGCCAGACTCTAAGTTTCCTGAGGGCAGAGAGTACATCTTATGAACACTGCTTCTCCACTTCCAAGCACAGTGCCTAACCTACAACAAATTATCATTACATGAAGGAATAAATAAATGAAAGGATGGACAGTTTAGAAAACATTTTGTTGGGGTGCCTGGGTGGCTCAGTCAGTTAAGCATCTGACTTCGGCTCAGGTTATGATATCACGGTTCATGAATTCAAGCCCTGCTTTGGGCTGTGCGCTGACAGCTCAGAGCCTGGAGCCTGCTTTGAATTCTGTGTCTCCCTCTCTCTCAGCTCCCTCCCCAGCTCATGCTCTGTTTCTCTCAAAAATAAGTAAACGTTAAAAAAAATAGACAGAAAAAGAAAATATTTTGTCAGCAAAGAGGAAAGCAAGGATACAGTAAGATGGCAACATGGTGGTGAATGGGGCTAGATTTGTGTCATTATCCAACAAAAGTTAGAGAACATTTTGCCATAAATAAGGCAGATCCCAAAGTCTTACACCTATACTGATGACTTCTAAAATACTGCAGATTTCACTGTTGGCATTCATGAGGTAGAAACGAAAGATCTTTTTACCCGATGAGCATCCCATGAATTTTCAGGCTTTGCAAAATTTTAGTGTTGGAAAACATTTCTAGTTACTGGCAATCTTCAAGAAAATGCCTAAAACAATTTTCAGAAATGCTTCTATTGAACTCTACTGAAATTACATTTTATATAGTCCTGTGTGATTGCTTCTGCTTTATTGTTCAAGAACTGTTAATAATGAGAGTTTTAATATGCAGCAAACAAGCAACAGAATGGGACCCAAGGTTCTTTTATTTTTTTAATAAAAAAAGTAAAGACCCTGTTAGAGTCAGTTTCCAAAGATAATTTACTGGCATATACATTGTTTAATTTATTTCTAATTTAGAGACAAATTAGTACATAAAAAAAGTTAAAACAGCATATCTTCAAAATGAGATAGCTCAGAGGCTCTCAGGAGCCACAAAACATTCTTTGACAAATGAGATTTGAAATCTCAGAATGGAAATGATAAATGCCACACCATATATCAGGAAACAGCAGTAAGTTAAACATGGTCACCACAGTTTCCATCACCATTTCCAGTGGATGTTTTCCATGATGTGAAGTCAATTATTGCTTTTACTTGTACATTAGTGTAATTGGTTCTTGCTCTCCAGAGAAGAATTTATTAAGGCAATTTCAGTAACTAAGGGAACAGGGGTTCCAATTTGCTATTAAATCCACTGGGAATGGATAATCCTATCTCCCTTTAGATCCTAAGGGAATTCTTCATATTGCTATGTCTATAAAACCCTTTTTCTCTTTGCAAGGGAAAGCAGAATGGAACTTTTTTTAAAAGAAAATTGGTATGCTTAGTGACAACAATTCTAAGAAGCAGTACCTTTCAAGGTATTGATTATCACCTGTTTTAAAGAACACTCAGTACATCAAAGGATAGTTCAAAGGGATGTAGAAAGCATGTGCCATTTCTAAATAGTTTTTAAATTCCCAGTTGCTATTAAGAAAATGCATGCCAAAGCTAAATTCTCAACACTTTCTGCATCAAACTAGAGCTTTGGTAACTTAGCAAAATCAAGAGGTGCTTTTCCTTTTGGAAAATTATTCCAAGTATGAAAGAGTGATGATGTCTTTCCATGTGGGCAAGTTCTTCCTGCATTGAGTGTGAGACATGGAGAGGCATAATTCCCTAAGATGGTTGCTTTATTTTTGCCAACATTTTTTGTTTTGAGTAAAATATTTTCAGAATGCCCAAGAGATAACCAGTATTTGAATAGGGAGCTGGAACATCACATTTACAACATATTTGGCAAATTTGGAACATAGAAATCAGAACACTCCATGATATTATTGATCCATTCTCCACACCTTCTGATGTTGAGTGAAGCCAGATGCTATGGGTGAAGCCAGATCAGGAGTCCTCAGGTGAAGTAGACTGTTTGCATCTGCACCGTCTCCAGTGGGACAAAAATGACTATAGAGAACCCAGATTCAAAGCAGTAGGCAATTTGTTACTTCATACAAGCTAAACAAAGCAAACAGACAAAAAAAACCCACTCTATTAGATGTTCATGCAAATATACTAAGGGCTCAAACAATCCTTTAATTCAACTGAGGACAAGCAGTTCTGCCTCTATTATCTGGATTGTTGCCTTCACTCTCAGCTTTGCTTTGAAAACCAGACCTTGCATTGCATCTTCCAAGCAATATTAATTCAGAACTGACTTGGATTTGTTCCTTGGGCAAAAGGTTAAGTGATCCATAAATTTATTTCCCTGTAGATTTGGAAAAAAAGAAAAGTAAATATCACAGTGATTTGTTATCCAGGTTTTGCAGCAACAGAATCATCGAATATCCCTACTGTCACTGGAGTCCATGCCATGTGGTGAATAGAAAATAATTAAAATATTTATGGTCCGCCCACATGAATGATGCCAATGACCAGAAAGATCAAATCCTCAAAGAAATATGACTAATAAGGAATGGCTCTAACCTGCTTCATGTTTGACTAAGAACTAAATTCCATTACAAATGTGCAAAGAAGCATAATTTATCCTGCTAAATGGCTTTTTTTTAAATATAATTTCACTGTGAAGAAATACTCAGGATCTCTAAACCAAAACATATTTGTTTCAAAATAGAACCTACATTTTTCATGACCTAACCTTAGATTTTGTGGTTCCATTTCCAGTGACTCAACATTAGTATAATAAGTACCTTTATAACTCGTGACAGGTGCTGCTCTGCACAGCAGATTTTGGAGATTGTAGGTAATAGCCTTCAGACTTAAACACTCTCATGGAGGAGGGTGAGCTCAAAATAATAGTGATGGAGGGATTTTTAGAAATGGCTCCATCCTCTCTTGACAGCAATAGCTCAGTTATTGAGTATCCATCAAGCACAGGATATTTATCTATGCACTCCCTGCAAGTCTTTGTAATGAATTTGAGCCTCTTTTTCTAAATGAAGAGCATTGCCATCATGTCCCTTTGTCTCCCAGCAATTGTTCACTACAGAGACTTGGCTTATTCCTCTGAGAGTTGTGAAAAGATATACCAGCTACTGGAAGTAATAGGTAGAAAGGCACAGATGAGGTAAACTTGTTTGGCCTTCTGCCTCTTCAAACAAGACTACTGCTGAGGTCTTTAATAAGATAGCACCAGGTGTCAGAAAACCAAAGACTTGCCATGCGTTCCCCACCTCTGTGTCTTTGCTCATCCCAAAGCCCCTACCCTACCTTAGTACCCCTTCCTTACCCTCCTGTCACATAACATGCAACCCCATTTCATCACCAAACTTCTTACTGACCACAAGCCCCAGCACTTGTCCTTAGCAATGGAGAGGTGAACAAAACAGACATATTTGTAACATTCACAGAACTTATAGTTGAGTGGGGAAGATAGGCCTTATGTAAGATTATCACAAATAATTATTTAAGTCATCCATGTTGCTTGGTTCTGGGAAGAGGTATAGGTACCATGGAGGCATGTAAGAAGGAGTTCTAAACATCATCTAACAGATCAAATGTGGCTCCTCAAAAAAGACATGTTTAGAATTTGAGAGAAACTTATTTAATGAAAAAAAGGAGGTGCTTGGAGGGAAGAACATTCCATCCAGAGAGATTCTAATTTGTGAAGGCTGGGTGGTAGGAATTGGGTGGGGGCCAGTAATGTAAAAAGTAAATGGAAGGGAGATTATGTAAAAATAAGGCAAATGGATAGCCACCAAAACTCTATTGTATAGATATTTGTTTAAAGGGAGCTAAGAGAAGAAGCCAAGACCAGAGTGGCAGCTGTTGCGGTAAGTCATGCACAAGGCAAACCCTCTATCAATCTCTGTTGGTAAAACAACTTTGCCCATCAACCTGTTATCACTGACCTACTTCTTCTATCCTCCAGGTAATTTACACATATTTAAGACACCAGACACACTGAAACTTCTAAAACAGCATCATTACTTGGAATATGACCTACTAACCTGTCCCAAGAACACCTAAGAGCATTTCAATTTAAAACCAAGTGTCAGTTCTTTCATGAATATATCAAGTGGAACAAAATTAAAAGCATTATTAAAAAATAATAGACTTTGCCTTCTCTTGATCTTGGCCACAAATTTAAGTTGTCTCAAAGCACTTGATCTTCACCAAGGCATGACAGTTGCTGAACTATATTTGGTATGATGCTTTTTTCCTAAATAGTTTTCATTTTATACATCAGTTATCTTTTTCTACTTAAATAATACTGGTTCTTGTTAGCATTTGTGGTTTTTTGTTTAGAGATAATCCTGTGATAAATAGGACGATATGCACATTCTGCAAACTATGACTGTTTCTATGATATGATCTTTCACTCAGGAAACTGCTGTTTTTCAGAGTGGCACCATATTTCTACAAAAAAGAAAAAGTCTGAGTAATTTTCCTCCCCATAATTGCTATCTCTACTTTCCTTCTTCCTATCCCACTTACAACATATGTAAATGTCTTAAGTATCTTGGATGCCCTCCTGATAAACACTCTGCATTCCTCTCCAGACAGAAGGTAGGTACTTACATGGCACTGGCAGAACTTGTTCTCTAAGCAGGAAAACTTTTTCATTTCTTCAATTTATGCAATAGGTCGCCAAACATGCCATCTGCTGATCTGGTTTTCAAAGCATATGCTGCTTTTTGAATCAGCAGTGTAGAAGACAAACTAAAAGAAGTCCTATTTAGGACAGAGTAACTAAAGCATATACAACCCAGTCACTCTTCTATGTGTTTTAAATTCTATCCCTAGGTCAAGTTGGCATTCCTAAAGTCCTCCTACTTGGAACACATTGGAATTGCCTTCTGCAGAATGGCTGTCATTAAGTTCCATTTTAATATAATTCTTTTGACATGGACAACATGAGACAGCTATAGAAACTTCATGACTAAGTTTGCCTTCAAATAATACCGAAAATGTTCTCTGTCCTCTATCATAATGCTAATAATCATTAGATATTGAGCACTCATGATATACTAGGTACTCCCAGCTTTCATTGTTTTAGAGGGCTGCATAGCCAGTAGTTCAGAGTCTGTCTCCGGAGCCAGGCCACCTGGGTCCAAATTCTGGCTCTGTCACTCACTGTTATATACTCCTTGGTAACTAATTTAACTTCTCAGTGTCACATTTGTAAAATGGGACAGAGGGTAGTTCCCTATGTTGGGATTATTGTGAGGATTAAATGACAATATATGTAAAGTGCTCAGTTGAGTTTGTAATACTTACTAAACATTATGTAAATCTTCCCTATTAGTATATCATTTAAACTATGCAAAATCTCCATCTGATATATGAAGAAACTGAGACACAGAGAGTTTAAGTACCTACCATCAAGGCATTCTCACTCTAGAGTCCATGATCTTAACTACTTATTCTTCATATAAACGCAAGAAAAAATATTGCTTCTAGACTTTTTTAAAATTAAAACTATGAACTTATATTTGACTACCAGTAAGCACAGATCCAAATTTGAAGTTCAGTAATGAAGACATTGTGTTGAATTTTCTGGTTGCTGTTTGTGTGTCCTCTATTTTCATGATCCTAATTTTCTATTAGTATTTCAATTTAGCTCTTACAGTATATGTACCTTTGTTAATAACTACCTTGTATCATGTACCAAAAGGGAAAAAGTATGAATATTGGTGGTGGTTGTTTTTTAAATCATACTCTGTAGAGGGAAAAGGCAACTGAATATGGAAAATCAAGTTCATCCAATAGAGAAATTTTGTTCTAACAGGGACCACTGAAGAAAGAAAATAAAGACACAGAATAAGAATATGAAATGGAGAGAATTACTTGCCTTTGGGCAGCTGCCAAACATTTCCATCCCAGCTCCTATCAGTCATAGACAGATACCCTGCACTCCAAACCCAATTAATTTAACTTCTCCAAAAGTCAAATTCCTTCCCACAACTATGCCTTTTTATATATGACTTTCTTCTACCCAAAATGTTGTTCTCTATTCACTTTTTTCCCTTCGACTTCTCTTTATTTTTAAAGATTAAGCTCAAAATCATATCCTCTGTGAAGCAAGTATTGTCTGACACCCTCAGATAATTAACACCTCTCCCTCCTTTGTGCTTTCAAGATGTCATATACATAAAACCACTATGGGATTCTATTGATTCACTTACTCTCTTTTCCCCAGTCTTATTGAAATATAATTGAAATTAAGGCATTGTATAAGTTTAAGGTAAAGAGCAAAATGGCTTGCGTACAATGTGAAGTGGTTACTACAATAAGTTTAGTTAACATCCATCATATATGTGTGTGTGTGTGTATATATAAAATTAAATGAAAAAAAAATAAAAGTTTCTTTCCTTGTAATGAGAATTCTTAGGATCTACTTTCTTAACAAGTTTCAAATATACCACATGGAAGTATTAACTATAGTCATCATGTTGTATATTATATCCCAAGTACTTACCTGATAACTGGAGATTTGTACCTTTTAACCATCTTCATCCAATTCTACTCCCAAACCCCTTGCTCACCCTGCCTATGCTTCTGATAACCACTAATCTGATCTCTTAATCTCTTAACAAATATTCATTGAGTGCCTGCTCTCTGACACTCTACATTGAACTGGGATTAGCATGCAAATGTTACTTGAAAATTGGTGCCCTGTTTATTCAGCAGAACACCTGAAACAAAGCAAGTTCCTAAATTGCCTGAATGTTGAAATACAGAGTTAGTCAAATAAAATAATCCCATAACTTGTAATCAACTTGTAATTTATTTAAATTATTTTGATACCTATTTATATTTTAAAAGCATATTAGGTGTACTTTTATATTGACACACTAACAAGGTTTTTTAATTTTTCTTATGTTTATTTTTGAGAAAGAAAGATAGAGTGCCAGCAAGGGAGGGCAGAGAGAGAGGGAGCCACAGAATCCAAAGCAGACTCGAAGCTCTGAGCTGTCAGCAGAGAGCCCAATGTGGGGCTCAAACTCCAGAGCCATGAGATGACCTGAGCCCAAATTGGGTACTCAACCAACTGAGCCACCCAGGTGCCCCAAAGTAACAAATCTTAAGAATTACTCAAATTTCTAAGTCATGCTGAGAGTTAACAATATTTCTAGATATCTGCAAATTGCAATGTTATATAAAAGTACCTGATTTAATTTTTTTAATTTAAATTGAATAGTTGACACATATTAATTTCAGACATACAACTCAGTAATTCAACAATTATAAACATCATGAGATGCTCACCATGATAAGTGTAGTTACCATCTGTCATCATAAAAATTTAATATTTTTGACTATACTCCCTATGCTATACTCTTCATCCCCATGACTTATTTTATAACTGGAAGCTTCTACTTCTTAATCCACTTCACCTATTTCATCTATCCCTCCAGCTCCTCCCCTCTGGCAACCACCAATTCTTTATGACTCTGTATCTATTTTTGTTGGTTTTTTTTCTTTTTTTTAAGATTCCACATACAAGTAAAATCATATGGTATTTGTCTTTATCTGTTTGGCTTATTTCACTGAACCTGATACCCTCTAGGTTTATGCATGTTGTCACAAATATCAAAAGCCTGTTATTTTTTATAGCTGAATAATATGTCATTGTGTGTATATACCACATCTTCTTTACCCATTCATGTCAGTAGACACTCGGGTTGCTTCTACATGTTGGCTGTTGTATATAATGCTGCAATGAACACGGTGCATAGGATTAGTGTTTTCCTTTTTTTTTTTTTTCAAGTAAATACCCAGAAGTGAAATTACTGAATTTTATGGTTACTACTATTTTTAGTTTTTGAGGAACTTCCACACTGTTTCCGTAGTGGCTGTACCAATTTACAATCCTACCAACAGTGCATAAGCGTTCCTTTTTCTCCACATCCTCACCAAAATGTTTTATTTTTGAGAGAGAGTGCACAAGTGGGGGAGAGGCAGAGAGAAAGAGAATCCCAAGCAGGCTCTGTGCTGTCAGTTCAGAGCCCAAGCCCAAGGTAGGGTTCAATCCAATGAACTGTGAGATCATGATCTCCATGGAAATCAATAGTTGGACGCTTAAAGGACTGAGCCATCCAGGTGCCCATTACTTGACTTTTTGACACTAGCCATTCTGATTCATGTAAGGTGATATCTTATTGTGGTTTTTATTTGCATTTCCATAATTATTAGTGGTGTTGGGCATCTTTCCATGTGTTTCTTGGCCATCTGTATGTTCTTCAGGTATGCTGCCCAATTTTAATCAAATTATTTGTCTTTTGGTGTTGAGTTGCATAAGTTCTTTATGTATTTTGCATAGTAACTCCTTAACAAGTAGGTCATTTGCAAATATCTTTTTTTTTTCATTCAGTACATTGGCTTTTCACTTGTTGGTTTCCTTTGCCATGCAAACGTGGGGTTTTTTTAGTTTGATATAGTCTCAATTGTTTGTTTTTGCTTTTCTTACCTTTGTCTAGGGAGACAGATCCAGAAAAATATTGCTAAGGCTGATATCCTTGAGTTTACTGTTTTCATTTAGGAGTATTATGGTTTTAATTCTCACATTTAGGTCTTTATTTCAACTTTACTTTTGTTTATGGTTTAATGAAATAATCCAGTTTAATTCTTTTGCATGTACCTGTCCAGTTTCCCTTAATGCCATTTATTGAAGCAACCATCTTTTCCCCAACTGTATATTCTTGCCTTATTTGTGATGAATTGACAATATAGTCATGGACTTATTTCAAGGATTTCTATTCTGTACTTATCTATCTATCTATCATCTATCTATGTGTATTTTTGTACCAGCACCATACTATTTTGATTACTATCACTTTATAGTACATTTTGAAATCGGGGAGTATGGTACTTCTAGCTTTGTTCTTCTTTCTCAAGATTGTTCTAGCTATTCAGGGTCTTTTGTGGTTCCATACACACTTCAGGATTATTCTAGTTCTATGAAAACTATTTTTGGGAGTTGATAAAGATTGCATTAAATCTGTAGATTGCTTTGCATAGTATGGATATTTTGACAATATTCTTCCAGTCTATGAGCATGGTATAATATTTCCATTTATTTGTGTACTCTTCAGTTTTTTTTTTTTCATCATTCTCTTATAGTTCTCAGTGTGCAGGTCTTTCACCCCCTTGGTTAAATTTTCTTTCTATTCTTTTTTATGCAATTGCAAATGGGATTGTTTTCTTAATTTCTTTCTGTTATTATATTATTAATGTATAGAAATACAACAGATATGCGTGTATTGATTTTGTATCCTGTGACTTTAGTAAATTCATTTATTTGTACCAATAGTTTTCTGGTAGGGTCTTTAGGGTTTTCTTATGTAAATTATCATGTCATTTGCAAATAGTGACAGTTTTACTTCTTTATTATCAATTTGGGTGACTTGTATTTCTGTTTTTAAAACTGTTTGCTTGCTATCGCTAGGACTTCCAGTACTACATTGAATGAATGCCTTGAGAGTAAGCATTCTTGTCTTGTTCCTGACCTTGAGTATGATGTTAGCTATACCCTTTTATATAAGGCTTTTATTAAGTTGAGATATGTTGGTCCTATACCCACTTTGCTGAGAAGTTGTATCATGCATGGATGTTGAGTTTTATCAAATGTTTTTTTTCTGCATCTAGTGATCACATAATTTTTATCCTTAATTTTGTTAATGCAGTGTATAACAAAGATTTTGTGTTTATTGAACCATCTTTATATCCCTGGAATAAATCCCAGTTGATCTTGGTGAATGATCTTTTTGATGTATTTTTTAATTTGGTTTGCTAAAATTTTCTTGAGGATTTTTGCATCTATTTCTTTTTTTCTTTTTTTTGTAATGTCTTTGTTTTGTTTTGGTATCAGCATAATACTGGCCTCATGAAGAAATTTGGAAGTGTTTCTTCCTCTTTAAGTTTTTGGAATAGTTTGAAAAGGATAGGTATTCTTTTTTAAATGTTTGGTAGAATTCATTTGTGAAGCCATCTTGTCCTGGACTTCTGCTGGGAATTTTTTAATTACCATCAATTTTGTTATGTGTCATCAGTATGTTAGATTTTCTGTTTCTTTCTGATTCAGTCTTATAATGTTATATGTTTCTAGGAACTTATCCATTTCTTCCAAGTGGTCCAATTTGTTGGTGTATAATTTTTTTCATAGTAGTCTTTCATAGCCATTTATATTTCTATGTAGGTTGTAACTTCTCTTATATTTCTGTTATTATTTATTTCAATCCTCACTCTTTTCTTTTTGATTAGTCTGGTAAAAGCCGTATCCATTTTATCTTTCAAAGAACCAGCTCTTGGTTTTATTCATCTTTACTATTGTTATTTTAGTCTTCATTTATTTCTGCTCCAATCTTTATTAGTTTCTTCCTTCTACTTTGGGCTTTGTTTGTTCTTTTTATAGTTCCTTTAGATTTAAGGTTAGATTATTTGAGATTTTTCTTTTTTTTTTTTTTTGATGTATCACTATAAACTTCCTCTCAGAATTGCCTTTGCTATGTTTCAAAGAATTTGAGCCATAGTGTTTCAATTTTTACTTGTCTCCTGGTTTATTTCCTCTTTGACATTTTCATTAACCTATTGGTTGCTTAGTAACATTCTGTTTAGCTTCCACCCAGGTAAAAAATGTTTCTTCCAGTTCTCGTAATTGGTTTCTATTTTCATATGATTGTGGTCAGAAAAGATGCTTGATATGATTATTGAAACTTGTTTTGTGGCCTAACGTGATCAATCCTGGAGAATGTTCTATGTGTCCTTGAAAAAAATGTGTATTTTGCTGGTTTGGGGAGTACTCTCTGTATATGTTAGGTCCATCAGGTCTAATGTGTCATTCAAAGTCACTATTTTCTTATTAGTGTTTGGTCTGGATGGTCTCTCCAAGGATGTAATTGGGGTGTTAGAGTCATATTCCTGTAAATTTCTCCCTATGTCTGTTAATATTTGCTTTGTATAATTAGGTGATTTATGTTAGGTTCCTAGATATTTACAATTGTTTTGTCCTCCTGTTCTATTAATCATTTTATTGCTCTATAATGCCTTTCTTTGTCTCTTTTACAGACTTTGTTTTAAAATTTTTTAATGTTTATTTTTGAGAGAGAGAGAAGGACAGAGACAGAGACAGAGCATGAGCAAGGGAGGGAGGGCAGAGAGAGGAAGACACAGAATCTGAAGTAGGCTCCAGGCTCCGAGCTGTCAGCACAGAGCTGGATGCAGGGCTGGAACTCACAGTGAGATCACAACATAAGCTGAAGTCAGACACTTAACTCACTGAGCCACCCAGGAGCCCCTACAGACTTTGTTGTAAAGTCCCTTTAGTCTGATGTAAGTATTGCTACCTTAGTGTTTTCTTTTTGTTTTGTTCTGTTCCAGCCTGTGTGGAATATCTGTTTCTGTCCTTTCACTTTCAGTCTGTTTGTGAATTTAGGTCTTATTTCTCTTGTAGACAACATATAGATGGGTCTTTTTTTTTTAATTATTATTTTAAAAGTCAGTTTATTCTATGTCTATTGAAGCACTTAGTCCATTTACATGTAATTAGTAATTGAAATATATGTACTTATTGCCATTTTGTTAATTGGTTTTTGTACTGCTTCTCTGTTCCTTTCTAATTTTCTTATTCTTCTTTAGTAGTTTGATGACTTTTAGTGTTATGCTTAGATTCCTTTATCTTTTTTGGGGGTATCTATGTAAGTCTTTGGTTTTTAACTACCATGAGGTTCATATATACCATCCTGTTTATATAACAGTCTGTTTTAAGTTGATAGTCACTTATTTTTCTTCCAGTTTCAGGTATAGGATTTAGTGATTCATCGCTTACATACAACCACCTGGTGCATCACAACATGTATGTTCCTTAATCCCCATCAATTATTTAGCCCACCCCCTCTCCCCTCTCCTCCAATACCCCTTAGTATGTTCTCTGTAGTTAAGAGTCTGTTTTCTGGGTTGCCTCTCTCTCTTTTTACCCCTTATGTTCATCTGTTATATTTCTTAAATTCCACATATGAGCAAAATCATATGGTATTTGTCTTTCTCTGACTTATTTCACTTAGCATAATACTCTCTAGCTCCATCCATGTCATTGCAAATGGCAAGATTTCATTCTATTTTATGGCTGAGTAATAGTCCATTGTGTTTTTATGTGTGTGTGTATATGTATGTGTATGTACATACATACAACAATTTTTTTATCCATTCATCAGTTGATGAACTTTGGGCTTTTCCCATAATTTGGCTATTGTTGATATTGTTGCTATAAGCATCAGGGTACAAGTCTCCCTTTTATTTTTGTATTCTTTGGGTAAATACTAAGGCAATTGTTAGATCATAGGGTAGTTCTATTTTTAACTTTTTGAAGAACCTTCCAGTATGGCTGAAATCCCCCCAATAATATAAGAAATCCCCCTTTCTCTGCATCCTTGACAGCATCTGTTGTTTCCTGTGTTGTTAATTTTAGCCAATCTGACAGTTGTGAGGTGATACCTCATTGTAGTTTTGAAATGTATTTCCCTGATGATGAGCGATGTTGAGCATCTTTTCATGTGTCTGTTAGCCATCTGGATGTTTTCTTTGGAAAATGTCTATTCATGTCTTTTGCCAATTTCCACTGGATTACTTGTTTTTTGGATGTTGAGTTTGATAATTTCTTTATAGATCTTGGATACTAACCCTTTATCTGATATGTCATTTGCAAATATCTTCTCCCATTCTGAAGGTTGCCTTTCAGTTTTGTCGAAACTGTGTTTCCTTCACTGTGCAGAACCTTTTTGTTTTGATGAAGTCCCAGTAGTTCATTTTTGCTTTGTTTCCCTTGCCTCCAGTGGCATGTGTAGGAAGAAGTTACTATGGCTGAGGACAAAGACGTTACTGCCTGTGTTCTTCTCTAGGATTTTGATGGTTTCCTGTTTCAATTTTAGGTCTTTCATCCATTTTGAGTTTATATTTGTTTATGGCATAAGATGGTCCAGGTTCATTCTTTTACATGTTGCTGTCCAGTTTTCCCAACATCATTTGTTGAAGATACTTTTTCCAATTGGTTATTCTTTCCGATGGCCACTTAATTTCGAACATAGTCTAAAAGCAGTACATTTTTTACTCCCCCCTCCATTCTTTATGTATATGATGTCATATTAGTCAAGGGATACATAAGTTGTAAAAATTTTGTAGCTATAATAGATCATACCACTTTTGTGTTTTAACCTTAATTCTAGCTTTATAAGTGATTGATCTACTGCCTTTACTGTGTTTGCTTTTATTGGTGAATATTTTTTTTTCCTTTTGTATTTATCTTCCAGTTATAGCCTTTTCCTTTCCACTTAAATAAGTCCCTTTAACATTTTTTGTGAGGCCAGTTTAGCAGTAATAGAACTCCTTTAACTTCTAGTTGTCTGGGAAACTCTATTTCTCTTTCACTTCTGAATGTTAACCTTGCTGGGTAGAATATTCTTGGCTTTAGGTTTTTTTTCCCATTCAACACTTCTAATGTATCATGCTATTCCTTGCTGGTCTTCAAAGTTTCTGCTGAAAAACACTTGATAGACTTATGGGATTTCCTGTATATGTTTGCTTTTCTCTGCTACTTTTAAAATTCTCTTTATTTTTTGCCATTTTAATTATTAGGTGTTTTGGTGTGGACCTTCTTGTGTTCATCTTGTTTTGGGTTCTCTGTACTTTCTGGCCCTGGATATCTGCTTCCTTACCCAGATATCCTTCTTATCCCTCTTATCCTTCTGGGCCCTGTAAATTGAATATATTACATTTGATATTGTGGCAGAATTTTAATTCATATGTTGTTTCATTGTTATTTCTTTTTACTCTTCAGCTTAGTTGCTTTTGTCTACCCTGTCTTCTAGATTGCTGATTTGTTCTGCATCCTTTAATTTGCTGTTGGTTGCCACTAGTGTATTTTTCATTTCAGTTATTGTATTATTCAGCTCTAAATTATTCTTTCTTATATTTTCTATTACACTGCTGGAGTTCTCACTGAGTTCATCGCTCCCTTCTCTCAAATATGGTGACTATCACCATTACTTTGAACTCTTCAGCAAGTAGATTGCTGATCTCTGTTTCATTTAGCTCTTTTTTCCTGTGACTTTGGTCTTGTTCTTTTGCTTGGAACATATTCCTCTATCTCATTTTGTCTGACTCTGTGTTGTTTCTATGTATTGGTAGATGTTTACATCCTCTCATCTTGAAAATAGTGGCCTTAGGTAGAAGACATCCTGTGAGGCCCAGAAGCTCCATCCCTCCTGGTCACCAGAACCAGGCACTTTATGGGCTGCATGTACTCTCCTCTTGTGGCTGAGCCACAACTGCTGTGGGAACACTGGTGGGCAAGGCTTGGCCTTAGTACATCTTGCTGAGAAGCTTGGTTGAGCTATTGTGGGCATGCTGGTGTGTGGAGTTAGCTCTCCTCTTCCATGATGCAAAAGTCTCTTTGAAAAGACAACAGTCTCAGCCAGGAGTGCCTGCTGGGTGTAGTACAGTGGAAGCCATCTTGGAGGGGCATCTTCCAGGATGCGCAGATTGTTTGGGGTGGGTGCACAGGGAAACACTGAGGCAGGGCAAGGCTAGCAAGGTAGGTAGAGAGTGTCAGACCTGAATCCTATAAGCATCCAGCTATCTAAGTTGAAGGAGAACAAGAAAAATGGCAGATGCCAGCACTTCTGTTCTCAGAGAAATTTCCTGCATATCCCTGCCCTAATGGAACATTCCCTAAATTAGTCAATAAATCTCTTTCATGTATAACCCAGGCACTTTTCAAACCTCTTACTTTGCTGGGTCTCATATGAGTGGGATAGCATGGGGGCTCTTTAAAAGCAGAGACTCAGTTTCCTGTAGCACTCTGGCTTTCCTGTAGTTAGGCATGATTTTTAAAGCTTTCAGAGTTAATCTCTGCTGATTTTCAAAGCCAGGCTACAAACCCAGTGCAGGTCCTCAGGGCCCCAGGAGCCCAGTGTAGGGCTTGGTCCCACACAAGCCTCTGTGCTTGTGATAACCCTCCTGCTTGTGGGTATTGGCACCAGTGGTTCAGTTCCTGACAGTGTGTCTGCCCTCCTACTCTTTTTGATGTGGCCTGCTCTTCCATGATTTTAGCTGTGGAAGATCAGTCCTGCCAGTCTTTAAGTCATTTTCAGAGTAAACTGCAGTTGTTGCTTCAGTGTACTGTGGGAGGTGGTGAGCTCAGGATCTTCCTCCTCGGCCATCTTTCCTCCAACCACCAAATCTGTCATCCCATATTACTACAATTGCTCCTCTATTTTCCACAATACTGTGAATACCTTTTGATCGCTTGAAAAAATCAAATCCGGGGCGCCTGGGTGGCGCAGTCGGTTAAGCGTCCGACTTCAGCCAGGTCACGATCTTGCGGTCCGTGAGTTCGAGCCCCGCGTCGGGCTCTGGGCTGATGGCTCAGAGCCTGGAGCCTGTTTCCGATTCTGTGTCTCCCTCTCTCTCTGCCCCTCCCCCATTTATGCTCTGTCTCTCTCTGTCCCCCCAAAAATAAATAAACGTTGAAAAAGCCTTTAAAAAAAAAAAAAAAAGAAAAAATCAAATCCATCCTTAGAAACCAACAATTCGCCATTATTTAGTAAATGCAAAAGCACATGCTATATTCCAAGGTGTGGCTGTACCATATTGTAAAAATTCTCCCCAAGTGATAAAAAAGGCAGTTAAAAATGCTACAACGATCCTTGTCTTTCTTTGTATATTTGGCAATTCTTTCCTGCTACAGAGCTTCCCATTTGTGAGAATGCTAGAACAAAAAGGTTCTAGATCAGGTCTAGATCTACTGACCTAGAAAGATATCTAAGCTCAGGAGCATATCCAGATTTTGTGGAACCTAGCAAATAAAAGTCAAGGCTCTGTCTGAGGAAAAAAAATTAGAAATTCTTTATTCATAATTTTATAAGTCCTCCCCCTCCCATGGACTTGGAAGGTGTCCAAACAAGGGACCCTAAAATTCAGGGTTTCTTTCACCATATCCATGATATACTGTTAAAGGGAAAATAACAATTTAAAGAATATATATGATTTGCACATTCTCCATTAAAAATTAAAGCCCCTAAATGTGTATATGTTTTTATGAACAAATGAAAACTATGGAATAATACAAACCAAATTATTAAATTCAGCCCATCAAGAGGGAGCGAAGACAGGAGAATATGGTGTTGGGGGTGTGTGCAAGAAATTGTTTTTATTTTAGTCATTTTTACTCATTATTATGGTGAGAATGTGACTTTTTAATTGCAAGTAATAAAATAAACTTTATTGAGTAGAAAATAAAAGCATGTGTTGCTCTACACTCTGAGAGTATTGCAAAGAATATAATCTACAATTGTCTTTGAGATAAGTCCACATTCTCCCAAGGTGAATCTATGAATACACCCCATGTACTAGGTTTAGAAGTTGTTGTGTTTGCTACAAAAATAGCCACACTCTTTTATGAGAAATCCCCCATGTTAATAAACTGCTCCTCAGGCCTCCCATAAACATATGCCACAAGAGAACCAGATAAGGAAAGAGAACATAAAGGCAATAGGGTTCCAGGAAAGCCATGTTTGCTAAATTAGACTGTCCAAGAGTATTAGCCATGAATTACCTAAGTCAATCACACTTTTAAGCCAAGAGAAACACTCCTCCTTAGATAAAACAAACTTAAGATCAATGTGTAATTCACATGAACAGAACATAATCAAGACAAGTCAAGCCAAAAATACTTCTCTTGACTTTTATGCAGATACCACTTAATTGTGGCAAAGGAAAGTCCGATATACATTTCAAAACAACACATCATAAAAAGAAATTAAAACAGATTCATACCAGGAAAGTTTTTTAAAATAACTAGTTCTACCAAAATGTGTACCATGTAACTTGCATGATAGGTCTATGCCTACAGCATTCTCCAGCAAGACAGTCTAGGATTTGAAAAGGCGGAATTTCATAGCAGCGTATGGCTAATGATTACAGTGTGTGTGATGGTAGTCCCAGTCTCAGCTCCAAGCATGAAAGCATATGCTTTTCTCTTAGGTGTTCTGACAGGCTGATATTAAAGAGCAGCATGTGTCAGAAGATGTAGGAAATCAGCTGGCCTTTTTGACAGATTTTATAGTGGAATGTTTGTACTGTCAGGGTGGTGGGTATGACAATCCAGAGAGACGACAGTAATAGGAGTGTTTAGGTAAAAGAACAAGCTTAATAGAGATGCCACTGTTGACAATAACATGCTTATGTTAAAAGAAGAGACCTTGCTTTCATTTTCTACTGGAAATTCCAAAGCCCATTTTTGAATTTTTTTTTCTAAATCTTACAAAATACTTTTTTAGTTCTTTGCAGGGGCAGAAGACTAAACTGCCAGTCATATTTTCCTCATCTGTTCTTAAAGATACCTCAGACTATCATATCACTGACATTCTTCAGTCAGGGTATTAGTCTGGACTGAAGCAGAACTTATGTAGAATTCCAAAGAGACTGTGAAATGATTGTCTATTTTTCTGAAGTGCACTTCAACTTAACCCTGGAGCCCAAGATCAGGAAGGATTATTACCCAACATTTGTATCAAAGGCCAACACCATGCACAGGGTACCTGGCAATTATTTGAGACCAACTATCCCATTATTTTGTACCACAACTAAAATGAATGAAACAATATAATCTTCCTCTTCACAAATATGTATAAGTTTTATATTTCCTACAGTTCTAAAGATATTCAATTATAGTGTCTATATCACATCTCCAGCAATGACCTACTTCCAAGTTATTTGAACTTCTCCAGAAATATTTTACTCTAACTCTGCATGCTCAGTGATATTGCGTTTGGGAGAATGGACTGCCAGTTGTGAATTGATGCTAAATGAATGGGTATGCTTTAAAAAAGAGAGAGAGAGAGAGAGAGTCATTTTTACTTGTGGGCTTTAATACCCAACTAATTATAATGATTTTAAATTCTCTCAAGGCTAAAATTAAACTTGGCTTCCTGGATAGCCAAACAAGTGACTATTCTACACTATACAGCTCCTATTTTATCTTAGACTCACTTTGAGCATAAATTGGTTAAGAACAGTTATATTCTGAATGTTAAATTAAATATCACTAAAATATAATTTGAAGATGCGGTTAACATCCAATGCCATCCAATTAGAATGACAGTAGAGCATTGTCGTTCTCCTTTCTGCTGAAATGAGAGAGGCAGGTGGTCGTCAGGGCATACAACATTAGTTTTAGAGGTAAGTGTTGATTTATGATGCTAATGTCCAGCTAGATGGAATATGTGAAGCTAAGGGGAAAGTTAAAAGAAACACAGTCCCACTGAGAGCCAGATCAGACTCAAAATGATGGTCCAAGGTCGAGCTGCCAATCTATAAGAGGCTTGGCAAAAGACACAAGCCCACATATGAAGCTAATTGGCATAGACAAGGAATGCCCCCTAGAAAAGGAGTCTTAAAGCAAGTACAGAGCAAAGCTCAGGGATATTCCTTAACTAGTGATCAGTAAATTCAGGAGGACACTTGATTAAATATCTGTGACTTTAGACATGGTGGTTCTTGGGAGTTCTTAAGGACTATAGAGGATACTATTATCACATTCGAAATCACAATACCATGACCTGAGATTAAATGGGCTGTAAGCATACAGTTAAGAGCAGAGATTATGAATTCCACTGTTTTGTTTTTCTTTTTTGACCCAGGTGTTTCTATTTTTCCCCAGTTTTACTGAGATACAATTGACATATAACAATATATTCAAAACATACATGATTTTTGTATATTATAAAATGATTACCATAATAAGCTTAGTTAATATCTCCTCATATAGTTATACATTTGTTTTCTTGTGATGATTTCTTAAGATCTATTCTCTTGAGAATTTACAAACATATGATACAGTATTGTTAACTTAGTCACCATGCTATATACTACATCCCCAGAACTATTCATGTTATAACTGGAAATATGTAACTAGCGTGTGTGTATGTATGTATATATTTTTAATTTCACATAAAACTGAGATCATCCAGTATTTGTATTTGATTTACTTCACTTAGCATAATGCTGTCAAGGTTCAACCATGTTGTGGCAAATGGCAAGATTTAATTAATTTTTATTACTGAATAATATTCAATTGTATATAAATGCCACATCTTTATCCATTCATCTGTCAGTGGACATTTAGGTTGCTTCTATACCTTGGCTGTTGTAAATAATGCTGCAGTGAACATGAGGATATGTAGATCTTTTTGAATTAGTGGTTTTTTTTTTCAAAAGTGGAATTTTTAGCTCATATGGTGGTTCTATTTTTAATGGGGCGGGGGGAGGGACTTCCATACTATTTTCCATAGTGGCTGTACCAATTTAGATTCCCACCAACAGTGCACAAGTGTTTTCTTTTCTCCACATCCTTGTTAATACTTGTTATTTTTGATCTTTTGACAATGGCCCTTCTGACAAGTGAGGTGATATCTCATTGTGGTTTGAATTTGCACTTCCCTAATTATTAGTGATGCTGAATACATTTTCCTGGACCTGTTGTCCATCTGAAAATGGCTATTCAGATCCTCTTCCCATTGTTTGTTTTTCACCATGCAGAAACTGTTTAGTTTAAACACAATCCCACTTATTTTTTCTTTTATTTCCTTTGCTTTTGGTGTTAAATCCAAAAAGAACTACTGCCAATACTGATGTCAAGGAGTTTACTGCCTGTTTTCTTCTAGGAATTTCTGGCTTAATGTCTTAAAGTTTTAATCAATTTTGAATTTTGTTTATGGTGTAAGATAGTGGTCCAGTTTCATTCCTTTGAATGTAATCAGTTTTCCCAATTCCATTTATCAGAGAGAAAGTCTTTCTCCTATTCTATATTCTTGGTTACCTTGCAGTAAATTGACCATATACTCGTGTATTTATTTCTGGGTGCTCTATTCCATTAATCTAAGTGTCTATGTTTATGCCAATGCTATACTGTTTTGATTACTACAGCTTTGTAATATAGTTTGAAATCAGGAAGTATAATGCTTCCAGCTATGTTCTTCTTTGTCAAGATTGCTTTGGCTGTTGAGGGGATTCTGTGGTTCTATACAAGGACCCCAACATTTTGTATGTGAATGTTGGCCTTGTGACACAGGCAATTTGCTCGAGCTCTGTGGGATTTAATATTGTGATAACGATTAGGATGTTTTTGTGGAGTAAATAGGTTAATGAAGATAAAACACCTACAGAGGGTGAAGGTCAAATAAGGAAAAATATATTTGGGGGCTTCATCTTTTTTGTTCAAAATTAATATTTCCTAAGATCTTGTGAAATAATTCGTAAAAGTAGAAAACTTAGTATCAAATCTATCAAATAGAATGTAGACAGGAAAATTGGCACCACTTTTTATCCATGTAAATGTTTTAAATGTGGTAGATTAAAGGCCATAACCCCACTACCTTGTCAGCAAAGACAGAAATGGGTTTTAAGTACAAAAGGATAAAGAGAAAGGAGACCTGGCTATAGTGGGCTAGAGATGTCAGTAAGAAGCAGATGGAGGAGTGGTAACTGACTTCGCAAAGCAGGGAAAGCAGGGACCTAAGCCTAAAATCAAACTTCAATATGAATGAACTAATTTTTACCACAGAGTTTCCTAATGATTCTGGAATTGGTTTCTCCAGCTACAAAGAATGTAGAGATGAGGCATGGATTTGACCCATTTATATAAAGAGCAGTTTAAAACCCCTGAGCTCTTCTTTCCAACCTTGTTCAACCAACCAGCCATCTCTATGAACCACAACCCTTGAGAGAAAGAAGTTTCTTCTCTAGAAAAGTTGAATCCAAAGAGGTTCTGGACTCAAGAATATAAGCCACAAAAGTAAGCACAAAACAAGGATTTTGACTACAAAGATTCTCTCCACTCTTTCCTCACCCACTTCCTGAAACATGGACCACTAATCACGATTCAGTTTTGGAGAAATTGACTAGGACCCAAAGAAAATGACTACATTTAAGGATCTGGCATTTAAGAATCACACAATGAAAATGTCAGTTTGATCCCAATCTCAGAATTTTATCCCCATTATATGTTATTGCTCATAAACCCTCAAAGACTGTACTTTTCCTGTGTAACAAAGCTCTTGTTTTGGAGATATGATCTCCAGGAAATAAGGATCCAAAAATAAACCTGACCATGAAAAGAATAGTATTGAAAGAAGTTCTATAGTCCTAAAGAGTTTAAGAGTGATTAGTGATGGGTATACAGAAAACTAACCAAGAAAAAAAAAAAAAAAAAAAGAAACCTGGCAAGCAAGTTTGTACAAAGGATATCTAATCAGACCACTCTAACTGGCTCAGCGGTGCATCATATGAATAGATGTCATAATGCAACTACTAAATTTGTTAATACTGAATCAAAACTAGTGAACTAATTGTGATCTAAACTAGTTGAGTATAGACAGATGATAAATGGGTATTAATTACATGAGGCTAATATTCTCCCTTAATAAGAATTCCATAGAAAAGGTCTAAAATTGATACACCGTGTATGTATATATGTATATACATATATGCCACTGCTAATTCTTATTGTCCAATATGTAGGGGAATTTTAAAGAAACAGATAAAGGCATATTTAAAATAAGTACTTTCAGGAGTGGCCTCTGTGGTGTGAGAGATTTAGGGTAGAAAAGTGTTAGTTACTATTATAAGCCTATAGAACTTATTGATGTCTCTAACTATATCATATCTTCTCTCAATAAAAATTTAAATTAAAATATCTTCTATGGAAGCAGTCTTCCAGTCTTTCTTCTTGAAATGAAAGACATTTTCATGAATCTCAGGTGACTTACAGGTTGCTTATCCTCGTCTTGGTTGGATATTATAATATAGTTTTTCAGTTATGCCCTCCTTTTTAGCTGGCAGCCCCTGAAGGAAATATGCAAGATTTGGCTTGGTCTCGCCATGTCCTTTTTATCCCCAGGTAGAAGAGCTTTGGTTCAGGAATATCTAAAGTTTGGTGATAAAAGTTACTCCTTTCTCTTTGACTGACTAGTTCATTGAATAACAAACATAAAAGGTAAGATACTGATTGGATTAAGTATGCAATAGAAGGGAATTTGTATTTTTAGGTCTAGAAAGAGGACAAAATATTTTTTATAATGTTTTTGCAAAATTATAAAATAGTTATCCAGTAAAATAGGTTGCCATTTCTATCAATTAGTATCATTTAGGTCAATATGTGTGTTTTATGTGCAGAGTTAAACATGATGCTATAAATCTTCAGAGACATGTTTGCATTTGATTGAAACTAGAAATATCTTAGAACCCTCATTCTTTATAACACTCCTAGCATGAATCTAAATATACATTATGTGTATATATATATATTTATATATATCATATATACATGAGAAAATTGAAGATATTAATTCCTAGAAAAACAAAACATGTCAAGGTTTTAGATTGCTCTGAAAATAACTTTTAAAGAGCTAATATTGTACTATTTTTAAGAGACTTCTAATTTAGAATGTTCAAATCATGTCTAATTTTCTTTTAACGGAATCTCTTTTTAGTCATGTGAAACAGATGGTGAAACCATTATCTGGTATGTTTTAGGTACTACCATTGGCCAATTTTCAGTATAGGCCAGGAAGTTCATTCTGTTTTTTTCAATCTCTTTTCTAGGTATGATAGATAATACTTTTTAATGAAAATCTTTGTATTATTTTAGTTTCCATAGTACAAGCCACATATACATAGGCAACTCTTTTTAAGTCCAGTTAAAACTATACAGTGATGACTTTAGCAATCAAATTTTTATTTTCACCTGGGCTTATTTTTTAATATCAGCATAACTTTTAACATCATTTCTTTGGGTAAATAATTGCCCCCTATACCAGCATACAGATTTTAGTATTTCATTTAAATATTTAAAATCATATGATTCATAATTTAAAGAAATTAATTCTGAATTCTAATTCAGAATTATGGATGAGTTAAATTTTTTGTCTTTAAGGCACCTACTTTTCAGCACTTAGTAACATCCTCTTAACTGGTTTTATATATATATATATATATATATATATATATATATAATGATTGAAATTGAAAATGATCATTGATCTCATCATGGTTTGAAGTTTGTTTTTCTAACACATTTTTATATTTAGTATCTTTAATTATCACTATCTGGCTCTTTAGGTGCTAACAGCTTACTTTAACACATGGTACATATATCTAGTTCTAAAATAGTTTGTACTTTAATAATTCAAATCCTAAATATAAGAAATAACAATACAGTAATGATGATCTTATGTGATTAATTTTTTAAATTTTGATTATTTTTAGGAATAGTAGGAAAAAACAGTAAAATGAACCTTATTTACTCATCACCCAGGTTCAATAACTATCAAGATTTTGCCAACATTGTTTCATCAGTTTCCTCCCCTCATTTTCATATGTTTTCTTCTGAAGTAAATTTCCAAGCAATAGTTTTTAGGTTTAAACACTAATTACAACAAAAAAGTATAGTTTCTTAATGACTTCACAAAACAACCTTTCTCTATTTGGTTTATGTATTTTTCTACTTTGTTTCTAAAATGGTCTCTGTTTTAGAAATAAAGTTTTTACTATTCAGAATTCTATAAAACCAAATCAAGACCTTAAAAACGTCTGCAAGATTGCCACTGAACCTTAAAACTGTCTTTTTAAGGGCTCTTCTATTTTTTTTTCCTGAAGACACTGCTGCTTTATAAAATCTGTGATGTATTTTTTTCTAACTTTAGAGTATAACATTATTCTCTATTTGATTTTTAAAAAAGAAATTCAGTGTAACTTATTAGGATGGTGTTTCTTTGGGGAAGTATAATCTGGCATCTGAATATCACTCAGCTATTAATAGAGTATCTAGAAATGCAAGAGAGTCCTGAGTTTATGGAATACTTTCCATTTTCTAACACAGATTGCTTGTCACACAGGTGTTCAGCTCTTTGTGTTCCTTTGCAATGGTAATTCCTACTTCACCCCAACAGTTTTCTGCAGTTTTCTTTGGGATGTTGCTGCATTTTATAGCCTTGCTCCAGTTCAAGGGACTCTAAACATTGGCAAACTGTTCAATAAGTGTGCTGTTTTTATTTTATTTTTTTAAGGGAATGGTCCCAGCTCCCCTCTGTAACACTGAAATGTCCAGCAAGATTTTTCTTTTTTACTTTTTTTAAATATTTGTTTATTTTTGAGAAAGGTAGATACAAAATCCTCTGAGCTGTCAGCACAGAGCCCAATGCAGGGCTCAAACTCCTGAACCAGGAGACCATGATCTGAGCTGAAGTCAGACACTTAACCCACTGAGCCACCCTGGCACCCTGTGCTAATTTTTAACAAAGCCAGATACAATTTGTTGCCATAAGAGCCTTTTAAGAGACAAGAATATGGAACGAGGTAGATTGCCAAATAGAAAGCCAGTAGAAAATAAAGCATTGTATCAATGGCCTAGAATGTGGCTTATTTTCTTCTCTAATGAAAAACTTGGATCTGGTTTTACACACCTAGAATGTCTATCTGAAGTAGATTTTTTTTTTTTGGTATGCAAAGTGTCCATTCAGCTTCAATAATAGCATCTTGATCTCTCTTTAGGGAATTTTACTTGTGCATATTTTTTTAAATAATTTTTTAAAATTTTTTTGATACAGCGAGTGGGGGAGGTACAGAGAGAAAAGAGAGACTCTGAAGCAGGCTCAGAGCTGTCAGCACAGAGGCCCATGCAGGGCTAAAACCCATGAACCAGGAGCTCATGACCTGAGCCAAAGTGGGACGCTTAACCTACTGAACGACCCAGGCACCTCTACTTGTACACATTTTTTAAATTATTTATTCTGAGAGAGAGAGAGAGAGGCTCCACATGAGCCCAATGTGGGCTCAGTCCCATGCATTGTGAGATCATGACCTGAGCCCAAGTGCCCCTGCTTGTATACTCTTAATTGTTGTGTGGGTACATGATCCTGGCCTAGTTCATCACACCCTTCTTCCCACCATTCATATAATTGGTCCAGGGATGATCCAAGCACACAACCCAACCTAGCTAATCAGGGATATTTTTTACCCACTATGCAACTGCTGGGCGATAAGAGGTACTCTTTCCATTGACATTGAATTTGGGAGGCTATGAACTTGAATCTGCTGAATCTACCAAGTGGAGAAAGCCTGCCTGGGAATGAAACCACACTGCAGAAAGCAGAGCTGAGACACAATGAGAGATAGTACTCTTAAAACATCATTTCAGCCTCTTGTTTCTACTATTTCTGGGTTATAAATATCCATTTTTAAACTATGTTTTCTCTTTGGCCCTTTGAGTTCATTTTCTTTGAATTGCCACTGAAAATGTTCTAACATTCCATTTATTCAGACAAGTCAAACTCCATATTTTTTAAATAGCTGTCATTTTAATGCCTCATGTACATACGTAAATCATTTATGTCTCATTACTTTAACCCCAAGTATTTATCAGGTGCCCTTAATCTCAAGTTATCTTCTAGCTCCTTGCAAAAGCTCATTTGATGTAAGCTGAATGCCAGATAAGAGGGTGAGTGAAAATGTGTGATGGAAAAAGACTGATAAAGGAACTAATTTAACTCACAGGAAGATGGCAGGGTAGGAGGATCCTAACCTCCCCTCCTCCCATGGACTCACCAAGGCTTCAGCCATATATAAAGCAGCTCTGAGAATGAGGTAAAAACTAGTAGAAGAGCTCCACAGCTGGGAGGGGCAGAAATGCAGTCTGATCAGGAACCAAACACCCTGTGTGGCAGCCCACAAACAGGAAGGAAAACACAGTTTAGAGAAAGGGGATCAAGCTGCCACACTGGGGATTCTGCCTGGGAAGACAAGCACCCATAATATCTGGCTTTGAAAATCAACATTAACTCCGGGAGAGTCAGGGGCTATAACCAACTGAGACTCAATTCTTTTTTTTTTTTTAATTTTTTTTTCAACGTTATTTTATTTTTGGGACAGAGAGAGACAGAGCATGAACGGGGGAGGGGCAGAGAGAGAGAGGGAGACACAGAATCCGAAACAGGCTCCAGGCTCTGAGCCATCAGCCCAGAGCCCGACGCGGGGCTCGAACTCGCGGACCGCGAGATCGTGACCTGACTGAAGTCGGACGCTTAACCGACTGCGCCACCCAGGCGCCCCCTGAGACTCAATTCTTAAAAGGCCCCCACACAATCTTCCTTGCTCCAAGACCTATCACAGAGACAGCAATTTGAAAAGCATCTGGGCCATATGGAAGCACATTTATGGAGTAATTTTAAGGCATGTGACAGAGTCAGGATATGTAGAATTGAAGCCTGGCAGGTGCCATTTTCTTGCCCTCATTTAGCATTGCTGGCCCAATGCTGGCAGGTGCAGTTTTGATCCTTGCCAGCAATGCTTGCCCAGCCCTGGCAGACACACCTGGAAGACAGCCTTGATAAGACAAATGCACCCTGAAAAGTGGCTACCAACCTAACATAGCCAGTGCAATCTCAACGAGGACTGGTGCTCCTCCAAAGCAACTCCTATCCCAGAAAGGGGTGGTAGTTAGCCCTGCCCCCAACCACATCTGCAAGAGCCATAGCTAAACATCTCAGGAATCTGTGCTGGGAGGCCAGCTACATGGACTAGCATGCCCACAGCAGTCATAGTTCAGCCATACTAGGAGGGTGGATGAAACTGACAGTGGGGACATCACTGGAACACCAGATTCAGGGACCAGGGAGAAATGTGTTTCTGAGCCCCACAGGGCTCAAGCCTTCTACATGAGTCCACTACTTTCAAAACCAACATTTATAGATGATTTTCCTGATACATAAAACAAATAGTGTCAAATGAGGAGATAGGAGGATATGTTCCAAACAAAAGAGTAAGATAAAGCCACAGAAAAAAGTACTAAAGATTTCAAAGTAATGGTAAAAGAGATACTAACTGGACTTGAGAGAAGAGTAGATGACCTTAGTGATATCAACAGTGTTAGAACAAAAAAAGCAGAGCTAAAAAATACAAACTGAATTGAAAAACACACTAAAGAGATATAACAGTAGATGAGAGATGCAGAAGAATAGATTGGCAATCGTTAATGGAAAATGACCAAGTTGGAGAGCAAAAAGAAAAAATAATTTAAAAAATGAAGATAGGTTAAGGGACCTCAAAACACCACCTAGTGTGGTAACATTTAGAGTCCCAAAAGGACAAGAGGGAGAAAAGAGGAGGCAGAAAACTTCCAAGTCCAGGAGAGCAGAGAGCTCCACAAACAAGATGAACCCAAGGAGGTCTACACCAAAACACATAATTAAAAAATTAAAGGCAGAATCATAAAAGCAGCTAGAGAAAAGTAACTAGTTTTGTACAAGGGATACCCATAAAGTTAGCTGATTTTTCAGCAGAGACTTTGCAGGCCAGAGGGTGTGGCATGATAAAGTGCTAAAAGGAAAACAAAAATCTACCAAGAAGGAGAGATCGTTTCCCAGAGAAAAAGATAAATTTATCACCACTCAACCAACCTTATATGAAATGTTAAAGCAGCTTCTTTAAGCAGAGAGGAAAAGGCTATAACCAGATGATTATGAAGGATAAAATTTCACTGGTAAAAATATATAGTAAAAGTAGATCAATTACTTACAAAGCTAATATGAAGGTTAAAATACAAACGTCAAATCAACTATACCTACAATTATACAAAAATATGTCAAATACATAAAACATGAAGAGGGGAAAAGTAACAATGTTACTTTTAGAATGTTTGGGGTCAGTCAGTTGAGCGTCTTTGACTCAGGTCATGATGATCTCACAGTTCGTGGGTTTGAGTCCCGGGTCAGGCTCTGTGCTGACAACTCAGAGCCTGAAGCCTGCTTGGGATACTGTGTCTCCCTTTTTCTGCCCCTCCCCTGCTCATGCTCTCTTTCTCTCTCAAAAATAAATACTGCGGCGCCTGGGTGGCTCAGTCGGTTAAGCGGCCGACTTCGGCTCAGGTCGTGATCTTAGGGTCAGTGAGTTCGAGCCCCGCGTCGGGCTCTGTGCTGACAGCTCAGAGCCTGGAGCCTGTTTCAGATTCTGTGTCTCCCTCTCTCTGACCCTCCCCCGTTCATGCTTTGTCTCTCTCTGTCTCAAAAACAAATAAACGTTAAAAAAAATAAAAAAAAAATAAGCACTAAAAACAAATTTTATAATGTGTTTGAATGTAAGTGGCCATCAACTTAAATAGACTACGATATATGTAGTAGGATGTTATGTATGAACCTCATGGTAACTACAAACCAAAACCATAAAATGAACACCCAAGAAATAAAGGAATCCAAGTATAATATTAAACACAGTCATTAAATCACAAGGGAAGAGAGCAAGAGAATTGGGGGGAAATAAAAGAACTGCAAAACAACCAGACAACAATTCAAATGGCAATAAGTAGGATGGGAGGGCGATCTGGCTGTGACATCTGTCACCCCATTGATCGCCAGGGTTGATTCAGCTGATCTGGCTGGTTAGGGGGGTGTGTCCTTCCTCCCTCACTGCTCCATGTGCATCCCTCCCGAAGCTGTGCGCTCGGTCGAAGAGGACGGCCTTCCCTGATAGAGGAGGATCGTTCTTCGGTCAAGGGTATACGAGTAGCTGCTCTCCCCTGCTAGAACCTCCAAACAAGCTCTCAAATGGCAATAAGTACATGCCTTTCAATAATTACTTGACATACAAATGGACTAAATGTTCTAATAAAAAAATATAGGGTGACTGAGTGGATAAAAACAAGATTCATAAATATGTTGACAATAAGAGATTCTAGGCCTAAAATCAGATACAGACTGAACACGAAGGAATAAAAAAAGATATGCCACAAAAATAGAAGCCAAAAAAAGTTGGTGTAGCAATACTTATATCAGACAAAATAGACTTTAAAACAAAAGCTGTAAAAAGACATGAAGAAGGACATGATATACTAACAGATTATCCAAAAAGAGGATAAACAATTATACTTATGCATATAATAAAGGAGCACCTAAATATATAAAGCAAATATTAAAAGATATAAAATGAGAAACTGACAGTAGTACAATAATATTAGGGGATTTTCACACCCTATTTATGTCAGTGGATTGATCATCGAGACCAAAAGTCACTAAGGGAACAGTAGCTTTAAATGAACTTAACAGGGGCACCTGGGTGGCTCAGTCGGTTAAGCAGCTGACTTCAGCTCAGGTCATGATCTCTTGGTCTGTGAGTTCGAGCCCCACGTCGGGCTCTGTGCTGACAGCTCAGAGCCTAGAGCCCGTTTCAGATTCTGTGTCTCCCTCTTTCTGACCCTCCCCCATTCCTGCTCTGTCTCTGTCTCAAAAATAAACGTTAAAAAAAATTTTTTTTAATGAACTTAACAGTATTATACAGAACAGGCCACTCCAAAACAGCAGAACACATTGTTTTTCAAGGGCACATGGAACATTCTCCATGACAGATCATATTAAACCACAAATTTCAGAAGTTTAAGCCTGAAATTATAGTGGCACCAGCATGGCTCAATGGGTTAAGTGTCTGACTCGATTTGGGCTCAGGTCATAATCTCACGGTTGGTGAGTTCAAGCCTCATGTCCGGCTCTGCACTGTCAGAGCCTGCTTGGGATTCTCTGTCTCCTTTTCTCTCTGTTCCTCCCCTGCTGGGTCTCTATCCTTCTCTTTCACATTAAATAAACATTTAAAAAAAAGGATTGAAATTATATTGAGCACCTTTTCTGACCACAATCATATGAAACTAAAATTAGAAAAAAAAATCTAGGCTAAACATCATGCTACTAAACAACCAATAAGTCAAATAAGTCAACAAAGAAATCAAAGAAGAAAACAAATATTTAGATACAAATGAAAATAGAACCACAATGACTTAAATCTTTGGGATATAGCAAACACAGCTCTAAGAGGGAAGTTTATGGAGATACAGGCTTACCTCAAAAAAACAGGAAAAATCTCAAGATATCTAACTTTACATCTAAAGTAACTAGAAAAAGAAGAATGACTTATTAAAAAAAAAAAACAGAATCAGGGGGTTCCTGGGTGGCTCTGTTGGTTAAGAGTCTGACTCTTGATTTCAGCTTAGGTCATGATCTCACAGTTCCCAAGATTGAGCTCCACATCAAGCTCTGTGCTGACAACATGGAACCTGCTTGGGATTCTTGCCCCTTTTCTCTCTGCCCCTCTTTTGCTCATGCAAGCTCATTCAAAATAAACAGGAAAAAAATCTTTTTTAACTGAATCAATAATCAAGAAATGCCCAATAAACAAAAGTCAAGGACCAGATGATTCCCTGGTGAAAAGGACACTTATTTTTCTCAAACTATTCCAAAAAACTGAAGAGGAAGGAACACTTACAAGTTCATTTATGAGGCCAGTATCACTCTAATACCAAAATAAGCTAAAGACACTACAAAAAAAGAAAATTACAGAACATTATGCTGATGAGCATAGATGCAAAAATCCTCAAAATATTAGCAAACCAAATTCAAAAAATACATCAAAAGTATTATTCACAAAGATCAAGTGGGAGTTTTTGCAGGATGCAAAGATAGTTCAATAAACACAAATCAAAGTGATACACTTCATTAACAAAATGAAAGATAAAAATCATATCTCAATATGCAGAAAAAACATTTGACAAAATTCAACATTCATTCATGACAGAAACTCTCAACAAAGTGGGTATAGGATGAATATACCTCAACGTAATAAAAACCATATATAGAAACCCATAGCTAACATCATTCTTAGCTTTGAAAAGCTGATCATTGTTCCTCTAAGATCAGGAAAAAGGCAAGGATGCCCACTTTCATGACTTTTATTTGGTATAGAACTAGAAGTCCAAGCTACAGAAGTCAGACAATAAAAAGAAATAGAAGACACTCCAATTGGTTAGAAACAAGTAAAACTGTCACTATTTGCAGATGACACAACACATAATCAAGTAGCATAAAGAGAAAATAAGAAAACTAATTTGTTGAAAATTGCATTAAGAAGAATAAAATACTTATGAATAGATTTGATCAAGGACCTAAAAGACCTGTACTCTGGAAACTAGAAGACATTGATAAAAGAAATTGAGAACATTCCAAATAGAATGATATACCATGCTCATGAATTGGAAGAATATTGTTAAAATGTTCATACTACTCAAAGCATTCTACATATTCAGTGTAATCCTTATCAAATATAAATAGCATTTTTCACAGAACTAGAACAAATAATTCTAAAATTTACATGGATCCACAAAAGACTCAAATTAGGCAAGCAATCTTGAGAAAAAACCAAAGTGGAGGTATCATGCTTCCAGATTTCTAACTACACTGGAATAGTATAGTAATCAAAACAGTATGGTACTGGCAGCAAAATACCCAGGTCAATGGAACAGAATAGAGATCTCAGAAATATACCCATAATATTATGGTCAATTAATCTATGACAAAGAAGACAATACATACAATGTGGAAAAGAGAGTCTCTTCAATAAATGGTGCTGGGAAAACTGGACCACTTCCTTACACCATATACAAAAGTAAAGTCAAAATGGATTAAAAAGCTAAGTATGAGACCTGAAATTACAATATTCCTGAAAGAGAATAAAAACAACTCTTGAACATCAATCTTAGAAATACATTTTTTGGCTCCTCAGGCAAGGTAAATAAAAGCAAATTTGACAGCTAGAGTTACATCAAATTAAAAAGCTTTTGCACAGCAGAAGAAACAATCAAAAAAATAAAAAGGTAATCTACTGAATGGGAGAAGATATTTACAAATGTTATATTTGGTAAGGGGTTAATATTCAAAATATACAAAGAATCCTGTAACTCAACACCAAAAAAATAATCATATTTTAAAATGGGCAGAAAGGGACCTGAAGAGACATTTTTTTCCAAAAAAGACTCATATAGATAGCCAACAGACACATGAAAAGATGCTCAATGTTACTAATCATCAAGGAAATGCAAATCAAAATCACAATTACATATTATTCCACGCCAATCAGAATGCGAGTGTCAAAAAAGAAGTAAGTGTTGTCAAGAATGTGGAGAAAAGGGAATTCTGGTACACTCTTTGTGGGATTGTGAATTGGTGCAGTTAGTATGGAAGACAGTATGGAGATGCCTCAAAAAATTAAAAACAAATGCCATATCATTCAGCAATTCTAAATCTGAGTATTTACCCAAAGAAAACAAAACTAATTTGAAATGATATATGCAGCTTATTGCAGCATCATTTATAATAGCCAAGATAGGGAAGCAAACTAAGTGTCTATCAATAGATGACCCAACTGGGGTGCCTGGGTGGCCCACTTGGTTAAGCACCTGACTGTTGATTTCAGCTCAGGCCATGATGTCATGGTTTGTGAGATCAAGCCCACCCTGGGCTCTGTGCTGACAGCCCAGAGCATGCTTGGGATTCTATCTCTCTGACTCCCCTCCACTCATGCTCGTTTGCTCTATTTCTTTCTCTCTCTCAAAATAAACATATGTTAAAAAAAAAACGAATGGATTAAGATGTGGCACACACATCACACACACAGTTTGTAGAATATTCAGCCATAACAAAGAATGAAATCTTGACCTTTGCAACAACTTGGACGGACCTATAGGGCATTATTTTAGTGAAATCAGAAAAGAACAAATACTGTATGCTTTTACTTATATGTGGAATCTAAAAATCAGAACTACCCAAAATGGAAAAAGAGCCCTAAATACGGAGAGCAAAGTGATAGTTGTCAGAGGGGAAGGCATAGGGGAATGGATGAAATACATGCAAGGGATTAAGAGGTACAAGTTTGCAGTTATAAGTCACAGGAATGTAAAATACAACATAAAGACTCTAGTTAATAATATTGCAATAACTTTGGGGTTTTGAATTTTTTAAAATGTTTATTTTTGAAAGAGAAAGAGACAGAGACACAGGGAGACCAGGGGCAAGTAGAGGCAAAGGGAGACCCAGAATCCAAAGCCGTTTCCAGAATCTGAACTCTCAGCACAGAGCCCAAAGCAGGGCTCAAACTCACAAACCCTGAGATCATGACCTAAGCCAAAGTTGGACACTTAACCAATGAGCCACCCAGGTGCCCCAATATTGTGATAACTTTGTAAAATTACTGATGATAAATACATTTATCATGGTGAGCATGTAATATATATAATAAAATGTTGAATTAATATGTTGTACACCTAAAACTAACAATGTATGTGAACTATAGTTCAATTAAAATAAAATTTAAATTTTTAAGTATTAAAAAAGACTAATCACATGTTGGTTTAAATTTTCTATGAATATAAAGCCAGGTCATCAGACTGTAATATACTAGAATATTACTTTAGATATTCATAAAGATGACTTCACAGAATTATGAGTTAATATATATTTAGCACTTCATGTAGCAGCCAAATTAGCTTAGCTTTCTGGCATAAATACTTTCCTTTCTCCTCAGGCTGTGGAATAGAAAAAGTTTATAGACAATTTGGGTTGTCATTCTTGCACTAACACTAGCTCTGTTATCTTGATGATGTTACTTAACTTCACTATGATTCAATATCTTTACCTGTAAAAATGAAAATGTTTACTTCACATGCAGTTTTTAAAAATTACATAATAGAAAATTTTCAGAAAACAGTAGATATTCAATAAATGGAAAGCAGTGATTTTATCTTTTATTATCAACCCCTTGAAATCATTTTAAAGTTAACATATCAATTAGGTATTAGGTCTGTATTTCCTCAAGTAATGGATTGTTATGAAAGATTTGGAATTTAGGCAGTCTATGATTTCAGAGATTTAATTATTTTCTAAAAACCAGATTTGTTTAAATATTTAGCCACTGTAAACTTATACAGGACTTTCACATTTGATTTTTTTTTCTTTTGGGGAGGAGGTGCTATTATCTTGGCTGTAATTCTTTTTTTTTAATTTTTTTCAATGTTTATTTATTTTTGAAAGAGTGTGAGAGAGAGGCAGAGAAAGAGGGAAACAGAGGATCCAAAGCAGGCTCTGTGCCAACAGAAAACAGTCCAATGTGGGGCTCAAACTCACGAACCATGAGATAATGACCTCAGATAAAGTTGGATGTTTAACCAACGGAACCACCCAGGTGGCCCTCTTGACTGTACTTCTCATTACTTGTCTACTTTCACCCAATGGATGATGTTTCCCTGGAATAGGAAGAATGAAGTTCTAAAAATAAGGATACAATTATTACTAATTCAACACCTCAACATTGACTAAGGAAGGCTGATAGTATTTTCTTCCCCACAGAAAATGCTCCATGCTTCAGAAGTGCTATTTCTTCATAATGAAGTTAGTGCTGACACAAGTGTCCATGCAGATCAAAACTCCTAAAATATTAGAACTCTTTAAGTCTTAAAATGTAGTAAATGTTATGGTTTAAATAGTGAAAAATGAAAAATACTAAAGGTGGTTTTATTACTTTAAAATATTAAAAAATAAAGCTTTAATTAATTTTTTATTATAAAATATAAGCCTTTGGGTCCTTTCTCTACTCATGAAAAATGGGGGAAAAATATCACAGACTATGACTTGCTCTAAACCACACTTTACCATAGTTTATCTGATCCCCAGAAATGAACCAAAACTAGATTTTCCAAGAGGAAGTAAGGGGAATCCATACATCCCACGTCTCTCAAACAAAGAAATGTAGAAGCCAAAGGACTTTGAACACCAGAGCCTGGGACGAAAAGAGATTGAATCTACTAGGAAGAAAATGGGAAAGCTGGAAAAAAGATAGGGCTACTCCAAGGAACAAATCAAAGCACACCTGGTAGAGGGCCCAAAATATTACTACGAGTAGGGTAATAAAATAACCAAAGTCACAACAACAGAGAGCAAGTAACAATCCCTGAAAAAAACACCTCCTGAAGGGCCAGGCCCTGGACAGTGTATGACCCTCCTTTAATATAGCAGTGCTCACAGGTGCAGAGCACACAAGCTTTTAAAATGCATAAGGGACAGAAAACTAGCCAATTGATGAAACAGAATAATCCTCCTCAAAAGAAGTTCTAGGAAGTAGTGACAGCTAATGAATTCATCAAAACCGACTTAAGCAATATAACAGAACAGGAATTTAGAATAATAGTCATAGAATTAATTGCTGGGATTGAAAAAAGCATAGAGGACAGCAAAGAATCTATTGCTACAGAGATCAAGGGACCAAAAAAAAAAGTCATGATGAATTAAAAATGCTAAATGAGGTGCAAAATAAACTGGAGGCGGCCACTGCATGGATTGAAGAGGCAGAGGAGAGAATAGGTGAATTAGAAGATGAAATTATGGAAAAAGAGGAAGCTGAGAAAAAGAGAGATGAAAAAATCCAGGAGTACGAGGGGAGAATTAGAGAACTGTGATGCAATCAAATGGAACAATATCTGTAATTCCAGAAGAAGAGGGAGAGAAAGGGGCTGAAGGTGTACTTGAACAAATCATAGCTGAGAACTTCCCTGATCTGGGGAAGGAAACAGGCATTGAAATCCAAGAGGCACAGAGAACTCCCTTCAGACGTAACTTGAATCGATCTTCTACATGACATATCATAGTGAAACTGGCAAAATACAAGGATAAAGAGAGAATTCTGAAAGCAGCTAGGAATAAACGGGCCCTAACATATACAAAAATAGACACATAAGGGTAGTAGCAGACCTATCTACTGAAACTTGACAGTCCAGAAAGGAATGGCTGGAAATCTTCAATGGCAGCAACATGCAGAAGAATGAATCTAGACCACTTACACCATTCACAAAAATAAACTCAAAATGGATGAAGCACCTACATGTGAGACAGGAAACCATCAAAACCCTAAAGGAGAAAGCAGGAAAAAACCTCTCTGACCTCAGCGGCAGCAATTTCTTACTTGACACATCTTCAAAGGCAAGGGAATTAAAAGCAAAAATGAACTATTGGGACCTCATCAAGATAAAAAGCTTCTGCACTGCAAAGGAAAAAATCAACAAAACTAAAAGGCAACCAACGTAATGGGAAAAGATATTTGCAAATGACATATCAGATAAAGGGCTAGTATCCAAAATCTATAAGGAACTCACCAAACTCCACACCCTAGAAACACATAATCCAATGAAGAAATGGGCAGAAAACATGAATAGACACTTCTCTAAAGAAGACATCCAGATGGCCAACAGGCACATGAAAAGATGCTCAGCATTACTAAATGCGGCTAAAATGAACAAATCAGGAAACTCTAGATGCTGGCGAGGATGTGGAGAAACAGGAACCCTCTTGCACTGTTGGTGGGAATGAAAACTGGTGCAGCCACTCTGGAAAACAGTGTGGAGGTTCCTCAAAAAATTAAAAATAGATCTCCCCTATGACCCAGCAATAGCACTGCTAGGAATTGACCCAAAGGATACAGAAGTGCTGATGGAAAGGGGAACTTGTACCCCAATGTTTGTAGCAACACTTTCAACAATAGCCAAATGATAGAAAGAGCCTAAATGTCCATCAACTGATGAATGGATAAAGAAGTTGTGGTTTATATATACAACCGAATACTACTTGGCAATGAGAAAGAATGAAATATGGCCTTTTGTAGCAACGTGGATGGAGCTGGAGAGTGTTATGCTAAGTGAAATAAGCCAGGCAGAGAAAGACAGATACCATATATTTTCACTCATATCTGGATCCTGAGAAACTCAACAGAAGACCAGGGGGGAGGAGAAGGGGGAAAATAAAGTTACAGAGAGGGAAGGGCAAACCGTAAGAGACTCTTAAATACTGAGAATAAACTGAGGGTTGAAGGGGGATGGGAGGGTGATGGGCATTGAGGAGGGCACCTGTTGGGATAAGCACTAGGTGTTGTATGGAAACCAATTTGACAATAAATTTCATATTAAAAAAATAAACTTAAAAAAACTAGATTTTCCTCTGACATCAGTAAATGATATTCTAAAATCTTTGCAAAGCTCCAGGTGCATGGGGTCCCTGAATAAATATTATTTCAACACTGATCAGCTGCATAGGTGAGGACCAAGTTAGGAAACAGGTCTACAAGGATTCCTTAATGAAAGCAGGTGGCTGTTGATATTCTAAATAGATTCAATAATTAGTTCGAACATTTTTAGGACTTTAGGTGCATCTCACAAGGGATTTCTGTAATATTTAGAAGACAGCTCATGTAGGAAAGCACCTGTTCAAGATATTCATTCATGCTCACCTACTAGGGGAAAATATTTTATAAAACCAAAGTTCTGTTCCTAGCAAGGAAATACTTTATGTTTTGGATTTATTGACCTACCAAAATTTAGGAGTTTCTATGGTGCCAAAGAAATGCCTTCTTAAACAAGATATGAATTTCATGTGAAAGACATATATAATTATTATATTCATTTAAAACTATTTAGAGCAAGCATATAAAACATACTCTGTGGAGCAAAATTTACTTGCTTAATAAAATTCCATACTAAATGTAAGTAATGTTACATTTTATCTTCAACAGCTGTTGTATCCATTTCACATTATCTACTCTAAGTTAAGGTAAACATATCTGCTTGACTATAGTACTAAAACAAAGTATCAAAGCTTTCCCTACTCTATTGTCATTTTTATGCATGTTTTTAGCCAGAGAATTTTAAAATGCATTTATTTCTTAACATATGTTTATCTTTTGACACAAATTAATCTTTGTGCAAGCAGCACAACCTTTTAAGAGAAAAGTTAAGGTCTTTTAGCAAGCATATACGTAGTAAAAATACTGGAAAAGTTTATAAATTGTTACTGGTGCTCGGGCAAGTTAAATTCCCAACTAATTTTTTTTCTGAAATTTATTGATTAGAAATAGGATGCAAAATAAACTAAATCAAATTTCACATCTCCTTCAACGGTGTTTTTGAAATTCTGAGTAATGACCCAGGTTGAGCCATTAATGCAAATCCTCAAACTTAAATAGTTTCTTGATACTTTTCATTTTGAGGCATCTTTTAAAGAAACAACAGATGCCTCTCCACATGCATTCTAAAAATCAATACAATTAATCAATAATACTCTCTGCAGGTAATAAATGCTGAGAAGCATTTCTGCCTATCTATATTGATCGAGAGAATTGCTTCAAATTGGTTCTGATGTGTATAAAAATCATTTCCTTATTGATCAAAACCTCTTTCCCCCTCTCTGATATGTTATTTTATATATGGCACACAATTTTTATAGACTTCACTTTTGTATATTTGTGATAAATTTCCTATGATCTGTGTATGAAACTAATCTGAATGAAATATAAAATGGGTATTTTTGTTTGGGGGAATATATTGTTCAAAATTTAATCAAGGCATGAACAATTATGAGAAATTACTGAAGTTATTTTAATGAGAAATGAAATGATGTATTTCATTCACATTTTCATTATTTGTAATAAACATAAAAGTTTTGAGTCTGCTTCTATTGCTTATAACAGAATTTCATTCATGCAGACATATGTGTTTAATCCAGAATGATGTTATTCTTGATGATATAATAGAAAACTGCACAGTTTTAGGCAACTGTTGACTCATAATACTGCTGTCAAATTATATTTTGTAACGTGATATATTTATAAGTGAATTTTGTGACCCTTTTTTTTAATATAAGTGTACAAACACAGGGTAATAAGAAAAGTGTGTCTTCTAAGTTAACTTTCTAAACAATAAGTTTATAGTTTCGATATATAGCATTTAATTAATTTCATTAAATAGAATTCTATTCACTTGACCCAAACAATATGTGAAACTAGGGGTACCTGAATGGCTCAGTGGGTTAAGCGTCAGACTCTTGATCTCAACTCAGGTCATGATCTGAGGTTCATGGGTTCAAGCCCTGCATCTAGCTCTGTGCCATCAGTGCAGATCCTGCTTGGGGTTCTGTTTCTGCTTCTCTCTGCCCCTTCCTGCTTGTGCTCGCTCACTCTCTCTCTCTCAATATAGGTAAATAAACTTAAAAAAAATATGTGAAGTTACAGTTGCCTTAGCTAATAGTACCTGATAACTGATGGCTCATTGGGTAAGTTATTCAATGAAAGACTTTTCCAAATAAGCTCAACTTTCAAAGAATCTCAGCTTTAAATACATTTATTAGTGTACTGAATTACTCCTCTAATAAAGGAGTACCTGGGTGGCTCAGTTGGTTGAGCGTCAAACTTCAGCTCAGGTCCTGATCTCAAGGTTCATGGGTTGGAGCCCAACATCGGGCTCTGGGCTGACAGCTCAGAGGTTGGACCTGCTTTAGATTCTGCATCTCCCTCTCTCCCTGCCCCTCCCTTGCTTGTTCTCTGTCTCTGTCTCTCTGTCTTTGTCTCTAAAATAAATAAAGATTAAAAAAAGAAAAATCAAAGATTCCTATCAACATTATTTAGTAAATTTTAAAACCTACACTACCTGTTTTCCTTATTTAAATGTTCCATTACAAATGGCATCATTTTTGCCAGTAAATATACCACCTTGGAAAGTGTTACTGAACCACTATCTTTGCAAGACTTAACTACAAATTTATTTTATTCAGCTGTTCTTCGTGAGGGAGAGAGAGAAGATGGTGGAGTAGGAGGATCCTAAGCCCCCTCATCCCACAAATACAACTGGTTACATCAATGTAAATAACCCAGAAAATGACCTGAAGACTGGCAGGGCAGATTCCACAACTAAATATAGAGAAGAGGCCACATTGAATAGTGTAGGAAGGGCAGAGATGTGGTCAGGAGATAAAAGTACCTGTGGGACTGTCCACATGAGCAACACGGTGGTTGCAGAGAGGGGAGAGAAACAGACCCTCATACCAGGCACCTCAAGCAATAGGAAACCACACAGGAAGATGAATCCCCATAACATTTGGCTTGGAAAACCAGAGGGACATAATTTCACAAGTACTTACAATCAGTGAGGTTTAACCCCCCTGGAACTTTACAATAATCTGACTTGGCTTTGATATTGGAAGACAATAGGAAACTGAATCTCTGCCCTTAAAAAGACAGCACAAATAATAGCCCCACAGAGATACTATATGGAAGCAGCAGTTTGAAAAATGCCTGGGGTATATGGGAGGGAGATTTGTTTACTCATCTCAGAGTGTGTGCTGGAGGAATGGGAATTGTTAGACAACTTCTCCAGGAACAAAGGAGCTAGTGAGTGCAATTTCCCTTCCCTGCTCCTCAATCTAGATACAAGGCCACCTGCAGGAATTCGCATAGCACCAACACTTTCCACCTAACTCACTAACTTGCTATATCAGCATGCTCTGACCCCTGTGTTCTCCTACAGACACACCCCCTCTAGCCAGGACAAAACTCCAGGTCTCCTCCCACAGCAAACACTGCTAACACTGTATGCCCCATCCCTGTACGCTTTTGCAGATTTGCCCCCTCCAACCCTGCCTGCCTCCGTCAGGCAGCTTCAAGTCCCCTCCTGCAGCAGATCAGGGCAGACCTTGTTGGCAATGTGCATCCCACATTTCCAATATTTCCTTGGCAGGAGCCCTTCCAAAGTGGCACCACAAGCTGGCAATATGCAAGCAGCCCTGACAAGGACCAGCACCATTCCAATGTGACTCTTGCCCCTGGAATAGGAAAAGATAACCACACACACCAGTCCAAATGCAGCCCCAAATATGGACTGGGAACAGATAACATCTGACTGCAGGCCCTCTCCACAAACAAAAGCTTCTCAGGGGACAATTCAGGGAAAGTACCCTGCAGTTCTGTGCTATTGCATCTCTAGCGAATGCCTGTTCTGACTCAACTCAAGCCCAAGGTAGCCCTAGACTAGCCCATAAATAACACAGGCACAAAACTCTGCATACAACAGGCAAAGAAAGCCATTGCAGATGACTAAACTGAAGGCAAATGCAGCTAAGCCACAACAGTATGGTGAATGCAACACACATAGGAGACACCCTTGAAGCACCAGATTCTAGTGAACAGGGGAACTCCACTGTAGAGGATTACAGTACCTCTTCTTTATAAGGTCACTATTTTCAAGAGCAAGAGATGTAGCTGACTTTTCTTACACATAAAAGCAGACACAGAGTTAGACAAAATGAAGAGACAGAGGAATATGTCCCAAATGAAAGAACAGGACAAAATCACAGCAAGAGAACTAAATAAAACAGAGATAAGTAGCATGCCTGATAGAAAATTTAAAGCAATGGTTGTAAAGATACTCAATAGACTGGAGAAAAGAGTGGAGGACCTCAGTGAGACCCTTAACAAAGAAAAAACATTAAAAAGGACCAATCAGAGATGAAGAAAGAAATTCATGGCCACTAAACCAGCCCTACAAGAAACGTTAAAGGGAACTTTTTGAACAGAAAGGAAAGACCATAGGTAATAGTAAAAAAAAGTAGGAAGCACAAAAGCAGTAAAATTAGGTATAGCTATAAAAATCAGCCAAGGAATTCACAATATAAAAGGATGTGAAGTATGACACCATATACCTAAAATGTAGGGAGGATAGAAGAATGGATTCAAAGTTAAATAACCATCAGCTTAATTTAGATGGCTATATGCACAAGATATCATATACAAACCTAATGGTAACCATAAATCAAAAACCTAATGGTAACCCTGAATCAAAAAACAGTAATAGATATGCAAAAAATAAATGGAAAAGAATCAATGTCACTAAAGAAAGCCAGAAAACTGTGAGAGAAAAGAGCAAGAGAAGAAATAGAACTAAAAAACAGTCATAAGTAACAAAATAGCAGTCTATACACACCTATCAATAATTACTTTGAATTTAAATGGACCAAATGTGGGGTGTCTGAATGGCTCACTCAGTTAAGTGTTCAACTCTTGGTTTCAGCTCAGGTTATAATCTCATGGTTTGTGAGTTCAAGCCCCACACTGGGCTCTGCACTGAGGGTGCAGAGCCTGTTTGGGATTCTCTACCTCTCACTTTGCCCCTCCCACACTCTCTCTCTCAAAATAAATAAACAAACTTAAATAGACTAAGTGCTCCAATCAAAAGTCATAAGGTGACAAAATGGATAAAAAAGCAAGAGTCATCTAAATGCTGCCTACAAGAGACTTATTTCAGGGGCTCCTGGGTGGCTCAGTTGGTTAGGTGGCTGATTTCAGCTCAGGTCATGATCTCATAGTTTGTGGGTTTGAGCCCAGTGTCAGATTCTGTGCTGACAGCTCAGAGCGTGGAGCCTGCTTCAGATTCTGTATCTCCCTCTCTCTATCTCTCTCTCTATTCCTCCCCTACTCTCTCTCTCTCTCTCTCAAAAATAAACATTAAAAAAAATTAATGAAAAAAGAGACTTATTTCAGAATTAAAGTCACACTCAGATTGAAAGTAAAGGGATAGAAAAGCATTTACTATGCAAATGGAAGTGAAAAGAAAGCCAGGGTAGCAAAACTTGTATCAGATAAAATAGACTGTAAAAAAAAGGCTACAACAAAAGAAAAAGAAGGACGCTATATAATCCTAAAGGGAACAATCCAATAAGATATAACAATGTAAATATTTACGCATCCAACATGGGCAGCACCCAAATACCTAAAGCAGTTAATAACAAACATAAAATAAGTATTGATTATAATATAGTAATAGTAGGAGATTTTAACACTCTACTTATATCAATGGATAGATCATCCAAGCAGAAAACCAACAAGAAAACAGTGGCTTTGAATGATACTTTGGGCCAGATGGATCTAACAGTTATATTCAGAATATTCCATCCTAAAACAGCAGAATACACATGCTTTTCAAGTGTTCATGGAACATTATGCAGAATAGATCACAAATTAGTCCACAAATCAAGTCTCAATAAATTAAAAAAGATCAATCATACTATGCATCTTTTCCAACCACAACACTATGAAACTAGAAATCAACCACAAGAAAAAAATCTGGAAAGAACACAAATACATGGAGGTTAAATAACATGCTACTAAACGATGAATAGTTCAACTAAGAATTCAAAGAGGAAATTTTTTAAAATACATGGAGACAAATGACAATGAAAACACAACAGTCCAAAATCTTTGGGATACAGCAAAAGCTGTCCTAAAAGGGAAGTTTATATCAATATATGCCTACCTTAAGAAGCACGAAAAATCTCAAATAAACAACTGAAACTTACACCTAAAGGAGATAGAAGAAGAAAAAACAAAACCCAAAACCAGTAGAAGAAAGAAAATATAGAAGATTAGAGCAGAAGTAAATGAAATAGAAACTAAAAAATGATAGAACACATCAATGAAACCAGGACCTGTTTTTTGAAAAGATAAACAAAATTGATACCTTTAGCCAGATACATTAAAAAAAGAGAGAGATGATTCAAATAAACAAAATTAGAAATGAAAGAGGAGAAATAACAATGAAGATCACAGAAATACAAAGGATTGTAAGAAAATATTATGGAAAAGTATATGCCAACAAATTGGATAACCTAGGATATATTCCTAGAAACAGAACCTCCCAAAACTCAATCAGGAAAAAATAGAAATTTGAACAGATAGATTACCAGCACTGAAATTTAATCATTAATAATAATAAATAAATAAAAACTCCCAACAAACAAATCTGTGACCAGATGGCTTCACAGGTGAATTCTAGCAACTATTTAATGAAGATTCAATACCTGTTCTTCTTAAACTGTCCCAAATATAGAAGAGAAGGAAAACTTTTAAATTCATTCTGAGGCTAGCATTAACCTGGTAGTAAAACCAGATAAAGAACCAGATAGTAAAACCAGAAAAAAAAAAACCACAACAACAACAACAAAAGAGAACTACAGGGAAGTTATCTCTGATAAACATAGATGCTAAAATCCTCAACAACATATTAGCAAACTGAATCCAACAATACATTTTAAGAAAATCTCTCATGATCAACTGGGATTTATTCTCAAGGTTAAAGAGTGGTTCAATAATCTCAAAGCAAACGACATGATACATCACATCAACAAGAGAAAGAATAAAAATCATATGATGTCAACAGATGCAGAAAAAGAATTTGACATTTACAATATCCATTTATGATAAAAACCCTCAACAAAGTAGATTTAGAGGGAACATACCTAAACATGATAAAGGCCATATAAAAAATTCACAGTTAACATCATACTTAATGGTGAAAAATGGAGACATTTTCTGCTAAGATAAAGAACAAGTTAAGAATGTCCACACTCAACACTTTTCTTCAACACAGTACTAGAAGTCCTAGCCAGAGCACTTGGAAGGAAGGAAGGAAGGAAGGAAGGAAGGAAGGAAGGAAGGAAGGAAAGAAGAAAGAAAGAAAGAAAGAAAGAAAGAAAGAAAGAAAGAAAGAAAGAAAGAAAGAAAGAAAGAAAGAAAGAAAAAGGAAGGAAGGAAGGAAGGAATAAAGAAAACGCATGTAAATTGGTGGGGAAGAAATGAAACTTTCACTATTTGCAGATGACATGATACTATATAGAGAAAACCCTAAAGCCTCCACCGAAAAACTACTTAGAACTGATAAATGAATTCAGTAAGGTGGCAGAATATAAAATCAATATACAGAAATTTCTTGCATTTCTATACACTAATAATGAAGCAACAAAAAGAGAAATTAAGAATCCCATTTACAATTGCACCAAAAATAAAAATTAAAAAAAAAACCTAGGAATAAACTTAACCAAGAGGTAAAAGATCTGTACTCTGAAAACTATGAAATGCTGATGAAAGAAATTGAAGATGACACAAAGAAATGGAAAGATATTCCATGCTCCTGGGTTGGAAGAACAAATATTGTTAAAATGCTCATATTACCCAAAGCAATCTACAGATTTAATCCAATCCCTATCAAAATACCATAGCATTTTTGACAGAACTGGAACAATCTTAAAATTTGCATGGAACCACAAAAGACCCCAAAGATTGCCAAAGCAATCTTGAAAGGAAAAACAGGAGCTCCTGGGTGGCTCAGTTGGCTCAGCATCTGACTTCAGCTCAGGTCATGATCTCGCAGTCCATGAGTTCAAGTCCCATGTCAGGTTCTGTATTAACAGCTCGGAGTCTGGAGCCTGCTTTGGATTCTGATTCTGTGTCTCCCTTTCTCTCTGCCCCTCCCTGCTCATACTCAGTTTCTCTCTGTCTCCCTTCCCCCCCTAAATAATAAACATTTAAAAATTAAAATATTAAAAATAATAATGAAGATGGAAGTATCACAATCCTAGATTTCAATATATTTTATAGTATACAAAGCTGTAGTAACCAGAACAGTATAGTACTGGCACAAAAACAGACACATAGATCAATGGGACAGAATAGAGAGTCCAGAAATAAACTCGTGAATATATGGTCAATTAATCTTCAACAAAAGAGGCAAGAATATGGAGTGGAAAAAAGACAGTCTCTTCAACAAATGGTGTTGGAAAAACTAGACAGCTACATACAAAAGAATAAAACTGGACCACTTTCTTAATACCATACACAAAAATGAACTCAAAATGGATTAAAGACCTAAATGTGAGACCCAAAACCATGAAAATTCTAAAAGAGAGCACAGGCAGTAAGTTCTCTGATGTTGGTCATAGCAACATCCTTCTAAATATGTCTCCTGAGGTAAGGGAAACAAAAGCAAAAATAAATTATTGGGACTACATAAAAAGTTTCTGCACAGAAAAGGAAATAATCAACAAAACTAAAAAGCAACATGCTGAATGGAAGATAGTTACAAATGACATATCTGATAAAGGGTTAGTAGCCAAAATATATAAAGAACTTACTTATATAACACAACACCAAAAAATAAAATAAAATCCAATTAAAAATGGACAGGAGACATTAACAGACATTTCTCCAAAGATACAGATGGCCAACAGACACATGAAACACCATTCAACATTACTAATCATCAGAGAAATGCAAATCAAAAACAGAATGGGATATCAATTCACACCTGCCAGAATGGCTCAAATCAAAAACACAAGAAACAACAAGTATTCACAAAGGTGTGGAGAAAAAGGAATCCTTATGCACTGTTGGTGGGAGTATAAACTAGTGCAGCCATTGTGGGAAACAGTGTGGAGTTTCCTCAAAAAATAGAACCAGCATATGATCTTGTAATTCCACTACTGGGTATTACTCAAATAATACAGATATACTAATTTGAAAAGATACACGTGCCCCTATGTTTTTTGCATTATTTACATTATTACAGCGTTATTTACAACAGCCAAATTATGGAAGCAGCCCAAGTGTCCATCAATAGATGAATGCATAAAGAAAAAAAAATAGATGAATGTATAAAAATAGATGAATGGATAAAGTACACACACACACATGCATGCACAGGATGGATTATTATTCAGCCATTAAAAAGAATGAAATCTTGCTATTTGCAACAACATGAATGGATCTAGAAGGTAAAATGCTAAGCAGAATAAGTCAATTAGAGAAAGACAAACACCATATGATTTCATCCATATGTGGAATGTAAGAAAAAACAAATGAACAAAGAAAAAGGGAAACAAAGCAAAAAACAGACTTTTAATCATAGAGAACAATGGTGTACAGAACATTCTGATGGTTATCAGAGGGGAGGTGGGTGGGAGGATGGGTGAAATCAGTGAAGGGGGGATTAAGAGTGCTCTCATGATGAGCACTGAGTAATGTATAGAATTGTTGAATCACTGTATTGTATACCTGAAGCTAATATAATGCTGTATATTTATGAGAATTCTTAAAAATGTTTTATGCATCTCAATTTTTATTTGCAATTTCAGGGAATATGAATTGTCATATTGACAACTGAGTTCCCAATAACTCAGATACCTTAGATAATTTTATCAATCTAACAACTTAACTTTGTCTGTAATTCTGAAGATATCCTTCAGGTATAAGAAATTAAGTTGACATCTTTCAACAAAACAAGAACTTTCTCATTCCATGAATAACCTATGTAAGGAATTGGGAAAAATATATTAACTATATTCAAAAATACTGTTTAGGAGAGTCTGAGACAATGTTAGTCAAATAAGCATCAGAAGGAAGCTATATTCTTGTTTTTTTTTCCTCTAGAGCAAAAATGACATGATAAATTTTTATAACATATAAAATACAAAACACATATAAAACGCTTATCTGAAGCTGTGGAGGTATTTTTTTGTGTTTGATTTGTTTTGATATTTGCTCACTAAGGCACTGTTGAATGTTGGGTACATGGATGGACTCTTGAGTGCTACAAGAATAAAAGCTGCTTTTCTAAGCACCCCCTCCCTTATTCCCAGGAAGCTAATTGTACAGTAAGATTCTTGGAGTCAAGAAGTGCCATTAGGGTAACCACAGAAATGAAATTTTGAAATATTTCTTTTACTTAAATAGAAATTAACTTTAAAGTATTCCTAGGAGCAAGCACATATTTAGCTGGAAACTGGAGCTACACACCCAAGAGATGTTTACTCTGACTCATATTGCATTTTAGTAAAGGAAGCTTAATCACAGTGGGAGAGACAATATTGAGCCAATCAATAAAAATTCATCTGAGGTATTAGGGTATGATGTAAATGATGAGAGCATGAGCTTTGGAGTCATATAGCCCTCAAGTCCAGACTCCACTACTTATAAGCTGTGTGGCCTTGGAGAAGTCACTTTCATCTCTCTAAGCCTCATTTTCTTCTTGTATGAAGTAGGATATGTGCTAGCACTGTCCAATAGAAATATAATATGAACCACATACATAATTAAAAATTTTTAGTAGCCATGCTTTTAAAAAATAGGTGAAATTAATTTTATAATACATTTTATCACATGTAATCAAAACAAAATTAATAAAATATTTTGCATTTTGTTCCTAAAGTCTGAAATCTGAACATTTTACAATTACTGCATATTTCAGTATGCTGCAAGTGCTTAAGTATTTCAAGTGCTCAATAGCTGCATGTGAGTCACATATGCTATAGTGGAATGTGCTGGTATATATCTACCCCATAGGGTTGTAAGGATAAAATGAGATAACATGTATAAAGGACTTAGAACAGTGCTTGGCAGATAACAAAGACTAAAATATTGAATTGTGAAAAATGTTACTACTAATACTGAGGATTGAGTACAACAGCCTATGTTGTACTCATTCCCCTCAGCTGGGAGGGGAATGCAAAAATATGGCATGTCCCTGTTCCCAAGTAATTACAAAGTTAAGAAGGTAAGACAAATACACAGCTAACATATATTTATTGTGGCATCTTATTACATATGAATGGCATGAATAAAATGAAATGGATGTTCAGAAAAGGAAGATCTCCACTAGAGATGTCTTATATCAACAAGAAGAAGAAAGTCATTTTGAACTGGGACTTAACAAATGGGTTCACTTTTATTATGAAGATATGGTTGGGGACCATGGAAATAGCTAAGAAAAATATTTCACCAGAGGGAATAACAGAAGCAATAATCCAAAGATGGGGAGGTAAAAAATAAATGCAAGAAATGGTGGCAAATCATTTGATGGAGAATATAGGGTTCATGTAAAAGTGTATTTGATTAAATAAATGCCAATTTGGAGTATAGAGGTCTTAAAAGTCATGCTAAGATACTAGAACATTATTCAGTGTCAGAAGGCAATAGTAAAAAGAGCACAGATTTGGGAGTCAAAGATCTGATTTCAACCAGGTTCTTCAACTGCCATAAATACTTTTTCTTGCCTTGGGGAAGTCATTCATCTCAGCTGTTCATTTGCAAAAAGAGATGTTTGAATGTAAAAGCCTGAAAGGGGCACCTGGGTGGTGTCAGCTCAAGCCATGATCTTGCAATTTGTGAGTTTGAGCCTCACATCGGGCTCACTGCTGTCAGTGTGGAGCCCACTTGGGAAACTCTGTCTCTCTCTCTTTCCCTTCCTCTCTCACGTCTGTGCATTCTCTCTCAAAAACAAAATAAATATTTTTAAAAAAATTTAAATGAATAAATAAAACAAAACCTGAGCATGTCAGAGTTGTAAGGAGTCTCTTTGTTGCTGCTGCTGCTTTTGGTGTTGTTCTATTAAAATTTATGGTATTTTAAAATAGGAGGGACATTACTGAAGAAACACCTTAGGAGTTAATATATGTAGATTTTAACGTTTATTTATTTTTGGGACAGAGAGAGACAGAGCATGAATGGGGGAGGGGCAGAGAGAGAGGGAGACACAGAATTGGAAACAGGCTCCAGGCTCTGAGCCATCAGCCCAGAGCCTGACGCGGGGCTCGAACTCACGGACCGCGAGATCGTGACCTGGCTGAAGTCGGACGCTTAACCGACTGCGCCACCCAGGCGCCCCTATGTAGATTTTAAAGTAAAGAAATGATAATAAAAATGATCATTTGGTGTACCACTTCAATGGCGGTGACAAAAACAAGGACTTGTCATTCTCTGAACGTAACAGCTGAAAATTAGCAAACTGTAGAAATTTAGTAAAAATGAATGGATAGAACTTGGGCTGAGGTTGGAGAGGGAGAAAGTTGAGAAATGAATGTCACTGTAGTTTGATGTCTGAAAAACAGAATATAGTACCAAAACAGAAATGGAAGAACTAAAAAGATAATTTTGACAGAAATATGAGAAGGGATTTAACATGAATATCTTTATCAGTTGGGTATGATTTTTAATGTGTATGATATATGCATTATAAGGTTATATATTCAAGAATTAATGGAGATACATATATCTCCCTCAAGAATATGGATGTTTTAGTTTTAGAGTCCCATAAAGTAGTAAAATCAACACTGAATAAAAGACTTATGAGATTAACACGAGCATTAAACTTAAGAGCCTATTTACCTATGAAATTCAGTGGCATTCATAGAAAAGCCCCAAAGTGTCATACTTACCTGAATCTTAATTTATGGAAGAAACACTAAGGCAAGAAATGAAGCAAGACTTTTTGAATAATAAAGATTTGACTAAAGTTCCAGATTTACCTTTTCTGAGTCCCATTCTCCATTAGCTAAAAAGGGAGAATCTATCTCTACCTCTCAGGGTTAAATGCAGAACATGTGAGGTAACATGTGGTGCTCTAGATACCCAATAAATGATAGCTATTGTTTCATGTCATTCTGATAAACCCGAAAGACAAAGAAACGTACTCATATCCTTTCTACTTAAAAAAATGTCATAAGGGTCTTATCACATCTTAACTCCTATGCAACAAGCAGGGATTAAGTACTCAATGTGTCAAGTTTCACGATTGGTGTCAAAATATTATAACCTTCAGACGCCTGGCTTGATCTCTGAGTTGTGAATTTGATCTCCACGTTGGGTGTAGAGATTACTTAAAAATAAAATCTTTTGGGGTGCCTGGGTGGCTCAGTCAGCTGGGTGTCCAACTTTGGCTCAGGTCATGATCTCCCAGATCGTGGGTTCAAATCCCATGTCAGGCTCTGTGCTGACAACTTGCAGCCTGGAGCCTGCTTCAGATTCTGTGTCTCCCTTTCTGTCTGTCCCTCCCTTGCTCATACTCTCTCTCTCTCTTTCAAAAATAAATAAACATTTACAAAATTAAAAAAATATATATTAAAAAATATATTGTAATCTTAAGAATTTGCCTTGGTTAGCAGGCAAGTGTTAAAAAGTTTAAAATAACTCTTGGCTCTTCTAGGTGTAGATTCTTAAAATCAAATTGAGTTTTCACACATATATGTATCTAAAATGAATTAAAAACTTTTCACTTTGAAAAAGTGCCAATATTTCATTTGCACATTCTATTAGCATGGGATTAAGACTTTCCAATTTGTTGGTTTATCCAAAGTTATTGCATATACCCAGAAAAAATTTTACCACTGGATTTTCATGAGCTAATTCATTCTATAAACTTCTTCAAGAGATTCTATTGCTAATGTAGCTTAAATAAGTAGGTGCATTCAAATATTCAAGTTTTTATACCAAATCCAATTGAGATGGCTTTGTGTAAGACACTATTAGACACATTTTTCAAAAATTTACCTTTTAAACAAAGCATAAAGAAGCCATGCCATCAGCAAATTTATATATTTATTTAGAACTAAATTTCAGGGACGCCTGGGTGGCTCAGTCAGTTAAGCATCCGACTTTGGCTCAGGTCATGATCTCATGGTTCGTGAGTTGGAACCCCACGTCGGGCTCTGCTGACAGCTCAGAGGCTGGAGCCTGCTTCGGATTCTGTGTCTCCCTCTCTCTGCTCCTCCCCCACTCATTCTCTCTCTCTCTCTCTCTTTCTCTTTCAAAAATAAATAAAGCTTAAAAAAATTTTAGAACTAAAATTTCAGAGACCTACTAATTTTCAAAGGTTGGCTGTCTCATTTAATAGCAGAGCAATAGTTTGGGTAGGTAAAATTTACTGCTTATCTTCTAAGCCAAAAGAAATTGGAAAATTCATCCGATAGAGTAAAATGGATACCCACACACATAATCCTCATTCAAACCTCATTGGTCATCAAAGAAGATGCTGATTTAATCAATAAGAAAGTATTCTGAAGTCTTGGTAAATAAAAATATAGATTAAGTTTTTCAGAGATGTGTGAGTGAAGAGATAGTAATAAGCACTCGAGTGAAGAGATAGTAATAAGCACTCACTGTTGATATATACTAAGTTATTTATATGAAAGAATAGCAGTTACAAAATTATGTCAATCTTCTCCACCTGCTTATTTTGTTTCTATTCTGTGAAAAGTTTGGTCATCCTAAAAACTTAAATGTTAACAAAAGAAACAAAGCAAGTCATTTTTTATATAATAGATGTTCAAATCTTTATATTTTATTTTAAAATACATTTATGAATCAACTTGGCTATTTCTATTTTTAAATCAGTGTTGGTTAACTACTCTATGTTTTTAAATTAGATACTTTATTTTTATTTTTATTTTTTTTTATTTTTTAACATTATTTTCTTTTTGAGAGACAGAGAGAGACAGAGCCATGAGCGGGGACAGGCAGAGAGGGAGGGAGACACAGAATCCAAAGCAGGCTCCAGGCTCTGAGCTGTCAGCACAGAGCCCGACGCGGGGCTCGAACCCACGGACCGCGAGATCGTGACCTGGCTGAAGTCGGACGCTTAACCGACTGTGCCACCCAGGCGCCCCTAAATTAGATACTTTAAATCTATGTGATATTTATGGGATATGTGCATTCACAACTTGGTATAATTATTCTTATTAAAATACTATGCTAAATGACATTTAAATTAATCTATTCAGGAATGACAAGTTACATGACAGTTGTTTTGGTTAAGTTTTGTTATAACATTTTAATCAAATATTTAAAGTATAAATATATAATTTATCATTTTTTGTTATTTCACATTTTTAAGGAGGCATATTAACTTTAATATAAGCATTAGTACAAATTTTCATAAATTGTCATCATACTGCTAAAAATTTTATTTCTACCATATTTTTATTCCATTGATTAAGTTTTGCTGTGGATAAATCTTCCTAAATTTGTCATTAAGACTGTGACATTGAAAAAAAAAAAGACAAATGATTTATATCATGATTTATTTTTCATTGCCAATCACCAAGATATTTAGAAAGATACTTATGCACATGTCTGTAAATACTCCATTTTCTAGAGATTCTATCAATAATCATACTGTGATTTTGTTTTTTGTTTTGTTTTGTTTTTGAGAGTGCCATCTCTCTCTCACACCAACTAGATACTAGTGTAGTAACTGACGCATTCTGATAAGTAATTTGGAAAATCTTCTAGCCTAGAAAGAGTTCAGCATTTCAATTCCCAGTAAAGCTAATTTTAGGTCAGACATTGTATGCCATGTAATAACTCATATACTTTTTAAAAAATTTTTTAAGTTTATTTATTTTCAGAGAGACAGAGACAGTGTGAGTGGGAGAGGGGAAGAGAGAGAGGGAGAAAGAGAGAGAATCCCAAGCAGGCTCCACACAGCCAGCCCAGGGTCCCATGTGGGGCTTGAACTCACAAACTGTGAGATCATGACCTAAGTGGAAATTGAGTCTGATGCTTGACTGACTGAGCCAACCAGGTGACCCTAATGTATATACTTTGAAGTTGAACATTATAAATTTACACACATTTTAGGAATGAGTTATTTTATATATATAATCACAATCTTGCAATCGTCTGAAAATGAGTTCAAGTAAACCCGAAAATCTCACCATTAACTTGCTGACTAAAATCTGTTCTATCAGAGATGAAATTTTGAAAAACCTGAGGCATGGTGCTGCTGAATTATATAACCCTATCATTAGGTTCTTGTATTATTTTCTCTGTTCTATTGAACTTTCAGAAGTTACCAAGAACATTCATAACTGTTTCTAATTATGATTGTTAAAGATTTGACTTCAACAAAAGATAATTGTTTAAAGCTAAATCTTTTCCTTTCTCTTTATGGACTTTGATTCTGTTTGGTTTCAAAAATAGAAAATAATATTTGTCCCCTTCCTAGCTGTTATATGAAGACTACAAGAAAAATAGTAAAGTCACAAATAGCAATTGTCTATAGAATGAGGCTAGAAGTGGAATCCATATGTAATGCCTCTGTCAGCAAAGACTTGTAGAAGAGGGTTTATAATAAATATTCGCATCTGCTTCTTTGGACACTCTAATCCATCCTAAGGATCTTTGCTGTGTCAGGCTTTGTTCTAGATGAAGTAGCCCAGTAGTTATAAAGGTTTGCAAATAGGCCATATTTATCATGGTTAGCTTTACTTTTATAACTTTTCTCTGTTTTTGAAATAATCATGACAATTTGGAATATAATTTGTGATTAAATATTTTACTGTGACTTTTACAACAATATCATTAAAAAATTTTACTGTGAAACAAAAATTTTATTTTCACAATATATCACCTACTTACAATCTGTCAAGAAGGCATCATTGATAATAATACTATGCTGGATGTGGAAAACACAATGACTAAAATCCCAGGCTATGGATTCAAAGTGATTAAATGATAGCTCTCTCCATACATACCATGTTCTCTTGAGCAAGTCACTTTGCCTTTCCAAACCTCTCTTTGTTCATCATATAATGAAGTTAATATTTTCTTCATCATTAGATTCTTGTAAGGATTATATGAAGTTATTCATATACTAGGTACTAAATCTAGTATCTAACATGTTGAGAGTTTAATTAATTTTAAATGTTATTACTGGAATAATAATATGCCTTCTAAGTATGATTAGATAATCCCACAGATAGTACTAATATTATGCTTATCTACCCCACATACTGACTTTATATAAACTTATTCTATTATTTTTACTTACCTCTAAACTTCCTGATAGTTTGCTACTACTTTAATAAAAGTATTAGCATTGGATTGCTGATATGTTTTTCACTTGAAGGAAATTATTCACTAAAAATTATACAGTATAAAAATTATGAGAATACTCTGTGCTATATTTAGCTCTTATGCAATATAAATTTAGTTTAACATAATTTTGAATGTTAAATTAGAGTAAAAAAACCTAAGTCATCCTTTAAATGAGAGTATCTATTTTCACTCCAACTCCAAAAGAAAGTTCATAAGTGTCAAAGTTTTTAAAGCATAAATGTATATTATAATTAAGTAAAGATTTAGCATAATTATAACAAGTTAAAGTATAATGCAAAGTTGAAAATGTAAATTATCCATTATATAGGGACATAGATTTTGAACCTATGCTTTTGGACATTTTTTTCACAAATAATTGACTTGAAAAATAAACCTGCATTGCTCAGTTGATTTCATCCTCATCTTCTCAAAATTCTTTACTAATTCCCAATATAAAGAGAGTAGCAGGGCATTTGATGACCTCTGCATATAAAGGATGTAGAGCATTATGTTTTACTTCCTTATTTTAAACTTTTTATAATCTAACCATTGGCATGTCTTCATTTTGACTGGAATTATTTCCTACACAGATGAGAGCTCATATTTAATGACTGACATCTAACATGAGTGTTGAATTACAACTGAAACTGTTTCCATTGCTTATAAACTATGACTGCTTGAAATTAAACTTTGATATTCTCTCTTTCTCTCTCAGGTCGAGTTTTAGCTCAGGCGAGTGGCAATGGGGTTATCCATTTGCTGGATCTTAAATCAGGGCAGATTCACAAATTGATGGGCCACGAGAGTGAGGCTCACACAGTCGTGTTTTCTCATGACGGAGAGTATTTGTTTTCCGGAGGTTCTGACGGCACCGTTCGAACGTGGTCTTGATGGTCAGCATATCCCACTACAGAGGGCATTCCCTTTAAGGCTTGAAAATACCTTGCGTAGTACCAGATCAGGAAATATCTGGTTAAATATGCAAGCAGGTAACATTTACAATTTGCCTGCAAACATGCTTTGGACATGTATTTTAGTGCTCGTACTGTTACCAATAAAAAAATAACTTTTGCTCATTTATTTGTGTCTGGGTCTCTTTTTCTTTCCCATTTTGATAAGAATTTAGAGACAGAGCATCTTTGCTAGGGGTTTGAAAGAAACAGCTTTACAATGACGCCTAATGACAGACTAGATGAATTACAGGAGATTGATTTTGAATGTTAGAGAACAAACTGCAGAACAGGGCTACTTTTTTTTTTTTTAAAATCAAATCCAAGCTGCAGGAAGACCTGAAGTTTAATCATGTAGCATACGCAAAGTCCTTCTGCAACCAAAGGGTCAAATAGAATCGGGGAGCATATGTTTTCACAGATTCTTTGGCAATGATTATGCCTTATCTATTAATAATAATCAAGACTGCAGATGGCTTAAATCTAAATTCAACGCTTTTCCGGAACTTTCATCTCTGCAGCCCATCTAAGAATGCATTAGGTATAATTACAATGTTTGTGTTTTTATTGTAATTTCAATACCAATAAGTATCTCGTATGTAAAAGGGCTTTCCCTCTCCTAATGCATGCATCAGCTGTATAAAGTGGGACTGCTTTAGAGAACACTCTAGCCTGGTCTAAAGCAGCAGCTCCGGATTTCGACCGTGCTGGGCTCTGAAGCCAGTTGTTGGCGCTGTCCGTGGTGCTGAGGAATTCCCGGCTGCCGGCGAATGAGCTCCAAATCAGCAGTCTGCAAACTGCTCTCAGTGATGCAGAAACCCAGCTAAAGTTGCTCCTTTCTTTCACGTCCACAGTTAGTATTTTCTGGTGTGTAAGAGGGGATTCAAGAAACATATTGTGGATGATGCTGATGGTACTGCCAGCGGAGTGGGCTTTAAGCTACAGCATGCTATTGCTGTTTGTGATCCTCAGAGCCTAGCCAAATCACCTCTACTGCCGTACCAAACACTGTGTAAGTGAACTCATGTGTGGAGGAGGTGTAATCAGCCGGTAAATTTCATAGAAGGATCTGAGAAAATGCTAAATATAAGTTCAACATGATTCTGCTACTGGGGTCTGGATTTCTACGGGACCAGCATTGCTTCTTGCTTTGAATTCTGAAGACAGGTCCAAAGCATCTTTCTTATGTGTGTCTGCTGTGTTTCTCTCTGGAAGGGCGGGAGACTGCTTCTTGACTGTGTTTTGAAATGGGAGGTAGAGAGAATGGATTACCTTTAATTCATGCCTGAAAATGTATTCTTTGGATAACTAAAGAGGAACTGCTTTCCTAAAACATACCTGATCTTTTAGTTCATGTTGGTCTATGACTCCCACCACCACCATTAACCTCCAGAGTGATTAGGTAAGTGTATCTTATGACATGAGTTATGTTTGTTTTCTCAAAGAAATAGATGCAGTCATTTAAAATCATATGTAGCAATATGGGGAGGGGGGAAAGTTTAGCTGGAAAGTGATCCTCAGTTTAGCAGTGTTTGCTTACTTATTAAAAATCTTCAGATAAACATTTTTTTTATTTCTCTAATATTTCTTCCCTTAAATAGTGTTTTTAACTGCACTAAAGCAGCTCTATTATGAAAAGGGAATGTTTAATACCCTAGGAACTTTGTTATATTAAAAAGAAAACCTTGTTTTCTACATGCAGATTTAAAAATGTATTTCATATAATAAAAACACGTTTAAGGTTTATATAAAGTAGCCATTATACCCCTATTTTTACCTTTAAGTTTACATTTACCATAACACAATACATTAATGCCTACCTGTAGCTTGCAAAGAGATCAATTTCTTTCTATGTCCTTTTGAAGCAGAATGATATGTGTATTTTATATGGCTTATCTTGCATGTATTGACAGACACTACTGGAATACTACAAGGAAGCACAATAGCTTCCTTTTCTTCCAAGATAACTTTATAAATATGTGAGAGATGTATAAATGCATGCCTTAATCAGTAAAATACATTTATGCTTTATTCAGAAGCTTCTGTTATGTTTGTGGTCTCTGTAGTAATTTAAAGGAAAAAATGCTTTGTCAAAGGGAGCTTCCAGCTTCTCAAGTAGAATTATAGGTTTGCATTTTTTTTGTGTTCTGTCATGACTCATTATTTTTGACATATTTTAAAATAAATCTATCTTCTTTATCATTACCTACCCAAAAGGAATCCTAATGTCAGAAAGCAGCTTTCTCTTAAAGGAGGGCATAAATATACTACCTCCCATTTTACTATTTCTATAATTTGCATATATTACTTAAAATGCAAATATAATAGTTGATGAAGTGTCCCAATGCTATCTTTATGTTGTTTTTAAATTATCGTCTGTATAGGTCATACTGAAAAGAGATGATTGATCATTACTCCTTACAATCTGAAAGTATACGAACAAACAACATTTATAAATGATCTGAAAATGTCCTATATACAATATTAGCAATATTGGCATAAAGCCAATAGAATTTAAATAGACAAGTGAACTATCTAACAACACTTTTTTTTATTTATTACTCTTTAAAGTCACAGTTTCCCCAGAGCCTTTGTATGAGTTAGTCACTCTAAACATTTAAATAGAAGCCCATTACCAACACTGCACACCAAGCACTAAGTGAAGTTTATATGAGTCAATGTCACCAAATTAATTAGTTATACTTTCTGTGAATGGCAACAACTCATTATTATTTTAAGGAATTTCAATAAACAGTTTTATATTGGCATTTTTGTGCAAATTGCCTAAATCAAATATGTTTGAGATATCAAAAGAGGGGTATATTTTCAAGACTATGTGAATGGTATATATTTTATATTGAAGTAATTAATTCAAGTAGTATTCCATGAATAATAGACTCAAATTCCTGTTAAAAAAATCACAAGTACATCATTCCTGCCCACTAGGAGCTTACTTCCTGAGTAAAATAAAATTGTGGACAATACAAATACATTTTATTTTTAGCAAATCCTTTTCAATACATGGAGTTGTAGTGTACTATTTACTATTTACATTTTTCTTTCCCTTATTCACTATGGAATAGTTGCACTATTTTTTCTTCTAAGCTATGTTTTAAAATCCAGATTTATGTTCTCTGAAATGAATATCCCATTTGAGATCATTGTTGTTCTCCAATTATGGGTGTCAAGTAGGAAGGCCTTTATACTAGCTCATCTCAATTGTAATTTGTATTCAACTATTGGTCTCTTCCCTTTCTTTTAGAAGTAGAAGTTTTCTCACTAATCTCTTAGTTTTTATACAGATAATTGTAGCATATATTCTATCACTGACTAATCCATTTCAAAGAATAATAGAGAATGTGAATTAAGACATTCTTGAGCCATTTTTAACTACTTGTAATCACCTTTTGAGGCTCAGTAAACCACTTCTTACAATTTAAACATAGCCAGATCTTTGAAATTAAGAAGGCAAATTCAAGCCTAAGGTTCCTATGTGAAATGATGGACAAATTTTAATGCTTATATTGCCAAGAATAAACTCACCAAACTTTATAATAAAGTGTAGATAGTTGCATGAACTCAGTTTATTTGAGGTCTTAGTATCTTTCAGATAGATTCCAAATAAAAAGGTTAAGAACATGGACTTACATAAATCCATATTCTCTCTATATTTGTCAAATTATTCTTTTCAAATATTTATTTTCAGCCTACCCCTCTTGTATTCCCATGGAAGGAGCTGAGTATATTTAATATTAGGAGCACATCCAGAAGCCTTTGAGGAGGGGGATGGCTCTTCATATTCATGAAGCTTGCATACTTCTGTTGGTCATCCTTGGATTAGTCACTTCTGCTGCCATCAGTCATGAAGACTATCCTGCTGATGAAGGTGACCAGACCTCCAGTAATGACAATCTGATCTTTGATGACTATCGAGGGAAAGGGTGTGTGGATGACAGCGGCTTTGTATACAAGTTGGGAGAACGATTTTTCCCAGGGCATTCCAACTGTCCATGTGTCTGTGCTCTGGATGGACCTGTTTGTGATCAGCCAGAATGCCCTAAAATTCACCCAAAATGTACTAAAGTGGAACACAATGGATGCTGTCCTGAGTGCAAAGAAGTGAAAAACTTTTGTGAATATCATGGGAAAAATTACAAAATCTTGGAGGAATTTAAGGTATGAGTTACCCTCCATATTTATTGAGTACTAACTTTTCATACCACATACTTAGTAGATTACTACATTAAAGTTGGAAGAAATTATTTTTAAATCTCCCTTTAATTTACAATATGATTCCAGTTAGCCTAAGTACCACTGTGGTCAGCAAATAACCAAGTGGTTTGTTGATCAATATATAAGTTTTCACAATAATAACCTCTTCCTACAGAAGTATGGAGTATGCTTAATAGCATTTTTTGCCCTTAATCACTTCTTCTCTATTATTACAAAGTATGTTTTCTGAGGGAAATCATTTTGTTTGTATACTATGTGTTTAATGTTTAAATTTTGTAAAGTTGTGTGTGTGTTGCTTGCGCACGTGTGTGGTGTGTGCGTGTGTTGCTTGCGCACATGTGTGTGGTCTATTTGCCTGTTCTTGGAGCCATTTAACTATAGTCTAGAATTATATTTAGTGTGTGGAAATGCAAGTGCAAGTGAGATGCACTTCTGAGCTATGGTCTTTATATTACGAATATGCATTAGGACTACTTGTTGTAGAGTACCATCCGCATTGTGTTCTCTGCTCATTAGAGTTTTTGCTTGCAGGACCCCAAAGAGAACTGAATTTTAGTCCCTGTCAAAGGTAGTAAAAAAAAGACCATTTTTCAAGCCTCCATAGTATTTCACAGTCTTTATTTTATGCTTGTGTCATATTTTTAAGTAATTTGGAATTCATTTTTATCTCACTTTGAGTCTCTTTTCTCAAATGGCTAGTTTTAATTAGGATGTCCTATAAGCCAGATCTGAACCCTGAAGGTATAAATTAATATATCAAAATGTTCTCCTTAAATGTAATGGCAGTTTGTGCCTTGGAGTGTCTGTCATTCTGATGGCTTGATATGAAAGACTTTCATTTCATCTAACCAAGTTCTGTGAAAGGTGCTCAGAACCTTATAAGCAAAAGAAGATATAGCTACTTTTTAGTGTGACTGAGAGAAGAATGTTCAGTTTTTAGCACTAACCCAACTTCCTTTTCTACAACAGTCAAATTCTGGAAGAAGTCAATATGTGGATAAAAGGTTTAAACTGATCATGATCAGAGTATTCTGTGTATTGACATTTCATAGCATCCGGTCCATTCCAGGTTATGGGTTCAAGCTAGTTGTAATTTACCCAAGAATACTCAATACTTTAACTAGATTCCTTATAGCATGAGAAGAAATTTAATAATGATTACATTCAACTTTCCTATACATAAATGTTATCCTAGACTTTTCTCTTTCACAGACAATACTTTGTTGTACAATAATGAGAAGTAAAAGACTGAGAGTCTAGTAAAATCATTATTTATAACAAACAATAGTTAACAGTATAGTACATTTATTAATGGTCTCTAAAATATACATCTTGACATTAACTATTACTTTTTTAGAATAATTAAACTAAATGCAAGTAGTCAACACGATTTGATTCTACACATGGTTCTAGAATCGTATCACTCTTTTCTCACATGCATACTTATTGAGAGTAGAGTGCAAGGAGGCATTGTAGAATAGCCTAACCCAAGCAAAAAAAAGTACATTGAATAAGGTTTCTGAGATTTATATAATTTTGTCATCAACATTTAATAAATAAGTATAGATATTGACTGACTATTTGAATTTAGTCAACTCACCACTAAAGAGGCAGTTTTCCCTCTATTTATTAGACTTTTAAATTTACTGTAAATGTAATACCTATTTTGCCATGTCAAACAATAAGAGATATATAAAGAAAAAGTTGACAATTACTTCGCTCTAATTATATGTCCCTGCTATAGTCAATACACAACCCTGATGTGCACAACTTTTCTACCTGACTCTCTATGCCCTAAGATTTTTAAATGTGATTTAAAAAAAAAGAATGAAAGAAAACAGTTGCCACTTTTCCACAAGGATTTAGAATTATAAGAGCTTTAGTGGTTATCTAGGGAAAGTTCATAAGAATGAAAAACTAAGTCCAAGAAAGTTTGTTACTTGTCCAAAACTGTCAGTTTATTTAACTTACTTCTCAATACTGCCATTCTAACAACCTCTCAGAGAACTTTGGCTCAGAAGTCAGATAGATCTGGATTCAAATCCCAAATTTATCATCATGTAAGTCTTTGAAAGGACTCCTTAAGTTTTTGAGCTGCATTGGCCATAAAATGGCCACGATAATAACGTCTTTTCTTAGGAAGATATATTAGAATGAGTGAAAGAGATAATTTATGCAAAATTAGCAGCCTTGTGATGATTGGTACACAACAGATATTGACTAAATACTTGTTCTCTTCCTTCTAAACTCTAATGTCCAGGGATTTACTCTAAGTTCACAGTTCTTCTATGTATTCACCCATATTTTACAATGAAAGTTCAACCTTAAAAGTCACTGCATTGAAAGAAATCCAATACTTTTTATAAATGTTCTACTTATCTATGTGACCTATATATATCTAAGTAAATATCAGCCATCATATCATCTTGATTCTCTTCCAATTTAGCTTGCAAGAGACAAGTAACTAATTTCAAAAGATATATGGAACTTTCACATAATTATCTTGGCATGTTATTAAGAAGGCTTAATAGGAGATATTTTTACATATAATATATTCATCCAACAAACATTTATTAGGCTATTAGATATACAAGATACTGTAGACATACTTACATTGGAAAGTAAGATACCTATAAGGCAAAATCTCCACTCACAAGGAAGGTATGAACAATATGGAAAGAGAACGGAGGGGAAAATCAGTTTAAAATAAAGTATGTGCTCGTGAAGCTCAACACCAAGGCACTATGCTGTCAGAAGCATATAAATATGATATGATGTTTGGTCAAAGAAACTTTCTTTTTCTTCATCATGGTCAAAGTTGAGCCTATTCTTAAGTAATTTAAAATTGATCGAGATAGATTAAAATTCCAAAGAAGAAACTGCTTGAGTAAGATCAGAGATTAGTGTGAAATCTGCAAAGAGAGGTGGGAGATGGGAATAACAGGAAGCTGGAAATTACTAGAATGCTATTACAATAAGAGAGAGGAAAATTTGTACTTGTTTTTTGGACAGAGGAAAGAGGAACTTGAATACCAGACAAAAATATTTAGATTCAGTCTAAAGAATAACAAGGGGTAAATGCAGGTTGTTGTACATAGAGATGACCCAGTTAAAAGTGTTTTTTAAGTAAGATTACCTTGTAGCCAAGTATAGAACTGAATAGAGGTGAAGAAAAATTAATGGCTAGGGAGGTGGGGCTGTTGCAGAAAACAGAGAATGAGATGAGCAACATGCATGTGGATAAAAACATTCAGGAAAGTCTTTAAGATAAAAATCTAAATTCCTAATATAGTCTCGATTCTACTCATTGATTTCTTCAAGTATCTCAAACTCTCAGTGATTTCTCTTCCTTGGGTGCTTGCAGTGCTGTCTTATACTTTTAACCTTTACACCCCTGTGTAAGTCCTACTGGGCTATTTCACAACCCCATTTAAATCTCATCTCAACTGGAAAACCCTCTCTGACTGTTCCATGCTGCATCCCTGGCTGGGTCTCACAACGTTCCTCTATGTTCCCACAGCATGCTGCACATGCCATTACAAACAGGAACAGAAATCATAGCCAGATACTGTCAATACCTCTGTGTGTCTTACAACTTATTTCATTTCATAATAACACTACGATGGTTAAAATTTAATTAGCACTGTTTTACAGATAAGAAAACTGAAGCACCAAAGTGTAAGGTATCTATCTTGTCCAACATCACACAGCTATAAAGTAGAACTAGGATTCACACCCAGGCAGCTTGGCTGCAGAATCTAAGCTCTTCACCACTTCTATTGCCTCAATCACACTGCAATAATAGAATATTAAACTACCTGTCTCTCCCACTAGACAGTGAACTCTTTGAGGCTAGGGGACAGGGTTTTCTTCTGTTCCCAATGCCAGCAACCATGTGGACCATTCGGTGCGTTTTTGGTGAATTGACATAATAGGTCAGATCTTAATTAAACCCACAGAATAAAAAAGTTCAAGTTCCCTTAAAAATGCTTAGTTTCTTTTTGTTTGCATGTTGATCTCTTCATTCTAATTAAAGAAGCACTCAAAATTCAGATAAAGAGTGCTCTTTGGGTCCCTAAAGATGACACACATTGTTCATGTTCTATTTCCATCCTGCTTTTTCCTCCTCCTCACTACCCCTTCCTAACCAAGGCTCATCTTGGATTCCGTCTCCATGCCAGTGTTACAATGACCACCCGGTTTTTAGTTGCTCTGTCTCATTCTATACAGTTGCAAAACGTATGTCCCTACTTAATCTTTTCTGATTACTATATTCAAATGTAAATTGATCCACATGTGTCACCTGATAAGAATAATGTTATTTATAAAGAATTTTTTTCAACATTTACTGATGCAAGCTTTGAAAATGGATTTCTCTCTACTATTTTAGAAAACTCTAAAATTTCCAGCATTCTGGTAATATTGTATTAAGATAAAGGTCACTGTGTAGTAGGTTCTCTCATCTTTCTTTTATGTATATCCAGGCAAAGTGACACTGGAACCTACTTCTTAAGACATAAGGAGTATAAATAATAAATTACAATAGCGTTTCATAAAAAAAAAGAAGTTGATTGGAAACACAGACTCCATCAGCTTTGGCTCTGTGCTTAACTATGTCATGCTGAGTTTCCCAAAGGGAGAAATGATTTATTTTGCTCAGTATTTTTATAACTCCCATTCAGGAAGAATTAGCCTTTTTTGGATTTTTTTTTATTTTTTAGTACTTTAAAAACTTACACTGATTTAGTGTATATGTAGCTGCAAGAGATCTTACTTCAGCCTTTGCATAGCCAGCCTCATTTTAAAGTGATTTTCTGTAGGCAACACCCAGTGTCCCTAACTCAGGATCTGGATTTGCCCACCACATGCCTTCCTCTGTAGGCACTGGCCTCAGTGCTCCTCCCACTATGAACTGAAGGTAGTTGGTCAAGCAGCTGATTTTTATTTTTAAAGGACTTAGTGTGATTATTTTCTCATGCTGCATATTTTGTATATATGTTGTTGCTTTAAGAAAACATGTTTTCAGGCTGGGATAAGCGGCCTAGTTTTTGCCCAAGATTTTGTATTTAATATTTAAATCTTGAAGAAAGCAGCAATGTGGACAGAAAAGTGATCACTTGGGGTATTGTGCCAAATCACCACACCTATAATGCCAATGCCAGGTAAGGTTTAGAATTGACTTGCCTTCAATGGGTATGTTCGTAGGAAGACAGGTTTTCCAGGTTTCTCATTAATCTGTGCCCCCCCCCCATCATTAACATCCAATATGGTGGTACTAAATATGTAAAAGTGTTTGGATAGAAAGGATTTTTGAATTTAGGTCTGGGAGATTTGTTTGATGTCAGTTTGTTTTAATATGGGTAAAGAATGGAAGGCAACATGTACTAGGAGCTAATGATCAAATATATGAAAAAAAAAACAGGAGAAAATTGAAGCTATGAAGAAAGCTCAGTTGAGAGACTCAAATGTAAAGACACTTTACAGAAACACAATTCTCTGCATCCCACCCACCCCCTGCCATTGTATCAATTTCTATGAAAGGCACAGAAACTAAGATTTCTGCACTAAGTAATGGGGTACAAAATACATCTGTCCAGAGGTGTGAGCGTTGCAGTTATTTTAATAACAGAAATAGGTAGATTTTGAAAATGAGTGGGATTTTAAAAGATTCTTTCCAAAAGATTAACTATTAAATGGTTAATGGAGTTACCAGGGGCATTTGTACGATTCCACCAAAAAAAGTCCTAGAAAACATCGTAATTTCATACAACAAAGATAATTGAGGATCTTTGTTGAGAAGTTGAGAAGACTAACTCCTAAACCTGCTGACTCTGAAAAATACAGTTTGTTTTGCAGAGCATGTTGGTGGGTTTTAATGTTAAAATTGCCTTTAAGTAAATTCAGGAATGGCTTAGCCTTTCAAGTTGCTACACAATATCAAAAATTAAGTAATGCTAATCAGTAATGCCTATTGCTCATCTGAGTGTCAGCCCCAGCATGCAGAACAGACTCAAAGTGGGTATTCTCTATGGGGAATTCCCATCTTTGTAAGCAAATGTGGGAGCTCTACTTAATTTGTTCAAATCTCTGACCAATTTCAAAGATTAGAAGTTAATTTTGTTAAAATTTAAATTTATAAAATTCTTCTCACCCTTTCTCATTTTTTTTTACACTGTGCTCCCTTGGCATTTTTAGTTCTATAGAACTTCCCTAAATGGGAGTAGATCAGATTTTTAAAATCATTTTATTTTTTCAAAAGCTTGTGATAATTGGGAATGATCCTTTTCTTTGAACACATTTAACATGAGGGAGTACAATTGTAAGATTATATGGCTTCCAAGTTAACCCGTGGATGGGGTAAAATAATCTGTTTCCAGTCAGCAAAAGTCTCTTGCTTTTTAAATTCTAAGGGAATTAATGGTCAGCTAAGGGACCATTCTAAGGGAATTAATGGTCAGCTAGCCCTTTGGATAGCTGTATGTAAGAATAGTTTTTCATGCTCACCCACTGATATTTATTGCTGTCCTTCATATTACAAGATGCTGCTGTTAATGGTGATAACTGTGTGATAAGTATGACTACAGAGATTTGTGACTGGGCTTCTGTGCCCTGTGCACAGGGGGTGATCGGTGTTTGATTTGCAGTCACATCCGAGATTTGCGGAGCTTGTCACTGTTAGTGATTACCCCAGACTTGAGGTCAGCCATCAGCTGTTTACAGACATCACTGCCCATTCCTTACTCTCTAATAGTGTGAGAAAATGAAACTGAAAAGAGAGACCTGGTAGTCTCCCTTTCAGACTTTCACTCCAATTGTACATGATTTTGGAAATGTTCAAAATTTGTCCATTTTTAATGGTGGTTTTACTCACTGTGAAATATGTAATCTGTCAATGGTATGACATCAGCAAGGATAATTTTTTCTGTTATTTTGCATCTTATTTCATAGCTCAGGTCTCATATTTTATGCAAATTATGTAGATACTCTAATACACACCATCGCAATAGAAATTGTTCCATACATGCATTGATTTGTGGCATGTGTGTGTGTGTGTGTTTACGTGTGTGTGTGAAAGAAATTTGAGGGACCAGGAATGTTCTTTCTTTAAGAGAATCTTACTTTAAGATTAGGTAAATCCTTTTTTCTACTCCTCCTTATTCTCCCTGACCATATTTTTGCTTAGTTTTGTTTTCCTACAGCTTGATTTATACATCAGGCAGTGTGTTTTATGAAGGACAGCACAAGAAAAACTTACTGGTTTATTTTTTTAGTTGTATTTTGCCAAGCTTTCCAGGAAGAGCTTGAAACAAATAACTAAGAGACAGTTTGAAGTGATCAGTAGGTTGGCTTATCCAGAGCATCTTTCTCAAAAATGGCCATTACTAATTGGGGACTGGCTTATTTTAGAGTCTGTACTTTGGACTTTTATCATCACTGCTGATTAGCATCAGTAATTTCACTCCAACACACCTCCATTGTCAATTTCCTTGACTCTAGCCTGCTGTATAGAATATATCACAATAAAGCTTTCTTTGAAAGGATTTAATGACACTATGAAAAGAGTGAATAAAGTACTAAAGTAACAAGAAAAATCATTCATCCCCTAAAAAAGTTTTCAGATATTATTTTATGCCTGTATAAAGCTGTCTAAAGTGGAAAAAAGTCCAATGAACACAACTTTTAATTTTCCCCCCATTATGTATGTGACCATAAACAAAACCCAAATAATTTTAATTGTTATAACTAACTATAGGGTAGATGCAATAATGTCATCATATACATCTTATGAAAAATTAATTGTATTGGGAACTTGAAAATTATAGTATTACATATCAACTTTTAATTAACAATTCTACCTGCTTATACATTTTTTTGTGTTTTTTTTTAATTAAACATTACTTGTTTGGTACTTTTCAATCCTTTTAATATTGACCTTTGACTACCATTGTTACTTCTTGGTATGAGACTAGCTTTCTAGTATATGAGTTTGTGTACATTATCCTATTTATAAAGGCAAGCATTATGTTTTGGGTTTTTTTTTTTGTAGTGAAGATCCTTCCTACTTTTAAGAGTTGATTATAGAATTTTTGATCTAAAAAAGAACTTTGAAATTATTTTGCTTAACTTCCTTATTTTACAGATGATAAAACAAAGGACAACTGAAACTTACTGAAAAGACCATAATGACATAGCTCATTATTTGCAAAGGCAATATTAATACGTTGCTTTCCTGTGGTCTTTTTTCTACATTTTACTATGTTCAGGTTTAACAAGAAAACATCACTCATTTGCATCTTCCTTTCCAATAAATGTGTTGGATGCAAAGATTTATTTCAGCTAATTGTCTATAGAAATGTGATATCAGGACCTATCACCATGACAACACAGAGTTACAAGTAGACAAGAACAATAAAATATTGGCATATCTAAAATCAGTCTTTGACATAGATAGAATACAATTTGTAAAAGAAATCGAAGTTTGCAAAGGCTCTGATAAAAGGGGACCCCCGTTAAAAATGAAAAATTCTATAATTAAACCAAATAATATAGGCCAAATTAAAATAAAATCCCATCAGATTAACAGTGCCTCTTTATTTTCATGGATACTACTTTATACTAGGAAGTAACAAAGGAACTAAACTAGCTGTTCTTGCCATGTATTTCATGATTTTAGGAACTGAGGACTCATGTTCTTGATTTTCTCACTCTGCAAGCACCTGCCTTTCACTATGAGACACTATGAGACAGGAATGGAATGTGAAAAATGGATGAGGTATGCAAAACTCTCTAGTTCCATGGCATTAGAACAAAGAAATATTCGTAGACTGATGTATGCTCAGTATCATCTCAGGAAGGAATGTTGCAAAAATTCAGATTCCTTGACCTTTCCCTCTCTGATTTGGGTTGAAATTATTTACATTTATGTTTTTCTAAAGCTTCCCAGGTAATTCTAATGATCAGCTAGATTTGGGAATCACTGTAATGATGTATGTAGCCTCTTCCAGACTCTTTTCTAGGAAACACAAGCAATGTGTGAGATTCTCAGTAAGGATTTCTGATTTTTTTTCATGGGCAAGTAAATCTGAGAAATGATTTATCCTTTAACAGTTCTTAGAAATGTGAAGTGTATATTAGTGTATTGACACTGCTTGAGCATTTTAAAAGGTTTGAGAGCCAGTATGTATTATTCAACAGCAATGAGCTTGACAGGGAGGTGAAAACTGAATTTTAGAGTAGGTTCCACCCCTTAGCAGCCAAGTGACTTAGGTGTATTACTCTACCTCTGTAATAGTAGAAGCTACTTGGCATACAATAAGGGATTCATAAAGGCTACTTGACATTTTTATTACTATTACCAATAAACTATATTTAATATAGCATTTTATAAATGTATGTGACAGAAGAATACTTTTTTTCTCAGAACATCTATTAACATCTTAAAGTTCATAAGAGTTCAAAGAAACACAGTTTAAGAAATACTTTACTAATGATTCACGATACCCTAATTTCTTTATTTGACTCTTATGGGCAGTTAATGATAAAAGTCTATATGTCTCAACTCTTCCTTTATTTTCTGGCTTTTTTTTAAGTTTCCAACATTGACATTAACATGATTGTTTATAGCAATTAATTTGTGCTGCATAAAACAATTGAATTGACAAAATTACCTCTCCTTCTTCATCATAATAATGCCAGCTACATATAACCAAAAATGTAAGTGATTGACACCGTATAATCCATGAGCCACATCCAACTTACCACCTGCTTTTGTAGACTTTTATCGTAAATCAGCTATGATTATTAAGCTATGATTATGTATTGTCTGTGGTGGCTTTTAAGCTGTAGTGAAGAGTTGAGTAGTTGCCCCAGAGACCATATGACTCACATAGGTCAAAAATATTTACTATCTGGTCTCCTACAGAAATGCCAACCCCTGATCTATGATAAAATTATTCTTCCCTTTTACTTCCCTCAAATTGTGTTGTCATCAAATCTTTCCAATCTTTATTCTTTGAAGGTTAAACATTTTGGATACTGATAGATATAGGTCCAACTTCACTTATAGGTGGTCTCAGGTATCTCTTTTCACATATGTAACTTTAAAAAAACATTTAGATTTGCCTATTATAATTGTTGTTATACATACTTGGCAACAATATTAAGTCATATATCTCTGCACACTTGCCTTCAAGCAGTACAGCTTTGTTGTTTGTATTGATGAATAATAATTTAATAACTTTCCACTTACTGAGAATTCTCAGATGAAACAGATAAGCAAAGATGATACAAATTTCCATTATTTTGATCTCCCTCGTGTTCTCCTTTGATAGTGTGACAAGTAGGTATTTTTAATTTAATGTAATATAATAAATATACTTCCTGTGATATTAATAAAAGAAAATATGTATATTATCTTCTTAGGTATTCAGTTCATTATTATATCTTTTCAATTCAACTCACATAACCCATTGTTTGATTTCATTAAGTATTCTAAATATCATCTACATGTGAAGAAGTGGTAGGTTTTGTAGAGTTGTACCAAAATGTGTAAGACATAAATCTGACCCTCAAAATTCTCCTAGTCTATCAAAGGGAATAATACAGATACAACTAATAGCAGGTGGCCTGTGACGACTGTACTAGAAATTCATACGAAGAAAGGAGGAATTTAGTCTGGAAGGCTTAAGAGTGGGGATTTCAGCACACTGAAAGTATTTTAGACAAAAATTGGGACACCGGCAAAAGTAAGTACAAAGCACATTCAGAGACAAATGACTCAACCCAAGTGGCCAGAGCATAAACTGTAGAGGAGCAAAGCATAAAAGAGTGAGAAAGGAACACAGGTCCAGCTCATGATGTGAATGTCAGGCCATAGAGCTTTGGCCAAAGCCTGGGTTGAGCAGGGAGCCACAAAGGGACTCCAATGAAGAAGCGACACAACCAGATCTGTGTCCAAGGCAAAACAAATAATAGTTGACAATTTTATAAAATATTTTGCACGTGTGATCCCTCAAGAGTTATTTCATTCCAAGATATTTTTATTCTTATTTTATGAGAAAGAAGGATTTCTGACTAATTCTAGTGCTCTTCTCATTATACCTGACCAGCTGCCACAAGTTCACTAAGGATGCTTTTCAAGACATGGTAGAGATGGCTTCATTTTCATGCGAGTGTCTACACGCCCTATATTCTCCAATAGGTGTTCAACTATAATGCTGAAATATTTCATATTTCACTGTGAAGAAAATGTATACATGCTAGGATGAGGAAAATTCTTACCCTGCTTCATGTTTTAGAGGGCTCAATTTCTTTCATTTTAAAAACTCCCATTGCCATGAAGAAGTGTGAGTCTAAGGCACCTTCCAGTCCATTAAAAAATAATAACACCTGCATTCTGAATGCAGTGAGAACCACCCAAGAATATTTTTGCAAATTTAGAGGGTTTTTCTAAATTTTTACATCTGTGAAATACAAATTTAAAAACAACAACAGGGGCGCCTGGGTGGCGCAGTCGGTTAAGCGTCCGACTTCAGCCAGGTCACGATCTCGCGGTCCGTGAGTTCGAGCCCCGCGTCGGGCTCTGGGCTGATGGCTCAGAGTCTGGAGCCTGTTTCCGATTCTGTGTCTCCCTCTCTCTCTGCCCCTCCCCCGTTCATGCTCTGTCTCTCTCTGTCCCAAAAATAAATAAATGTTGAAAAAAAAATTTAAAAAAAAAAAAAAAAAAAAACAACAACAAACCATGGACTTCGATAATGATTTTGCCGTCTTGGAAATACCATAGTTACTACAAAAACTTCCAGTGGTTACCAAATTAAGTCATTTTTCTTTATAGTGAGAGAACAGCCACAGCTCTCTGGAACTCCACTTATTTTCACCATATATTAGTTTTATTTCCCCTTCCTAAATGTGACAGGGAAAAAAAATTAAATGTATTCAGCCTAACTTTAATTTTTCCCCATTAAAAATAAAATCCTACTAAAATAGCAAACCTTTGACTGCTGAGATTTAGAAAGCTTCATTAGGGAGAAAAAGGACAATCACAGAGAATTTTCCTTTAGTTAATGAGACCCTAGGACATTCACACTGAAGCTAGAACATACCTAAATCAAGATTCAAAACAAGGTGAGCTAAAGTTACCCTGTTAAAAATCTGTTTGGACTAAGAATCTGATTAAATATTGGAGTTTCATCTCAGTAAACAAGAACCTAATTAACTATTTAAAAATGTTTCCCAATGTCATCCTCATCTAACCACAGTATGAGTACATACATTGCTACATTTTAGAGATGCAACTCAAATTGCTTTTAAAACTCTAAAAGATATATTCCTTACAAATTCAATATTTCAAATACCTTATAATTGAAATAATCATGCCATAATTTAATAAAAACAATTTATGATCAATATATTCCCTTGATAAATGCATGGCCATTGAAAATGGATGGAGAGAAATATAAATAAATACACACATACATACATACATACATACATACATACATACAAACACTGGTCACACTGAAAGCCATAACAATGAGGGTCTTTTAAGCAAGGCTACATAGTTTGCATATTATATCATTTCCTTTCATTCTCCTAAGAATCCAGTGATGCAATTTGAGCCCTGTTAATATTGTTATTATTACCTCCACCTGACAAATGAGAAAACCCAGTTTCAAGTAGTTTAAGATAAATCAACACTCTTTGATGGCAGGAGGTGAGTTCCAAGTGTGCTCATTCCACAGGGTCATATGGCCGAACTGCACTAGGCATTAGTACTAGCTATTGTTATACACAGTTTCAAAACTGACGGTTTTTGCTGCACCCTGCATAAAACCAATACACACTAAAGTCAAAGGTTTATCAAGAAATTAGTCAAGACTTTTTAAATTAAAATATACTCTAATATTATTGCCCATAAGCCATCTCAACATATTTTTGTGGAATGAGGTAGGCTATGAATTAAGCATCAAATAATGAAGTAGAACATTGAGAAGGAAATCGCTGTTTGGACTTAAAATTGGAAACTAATATATTTTATTATTAGCAGTTATAAAGTACTTCACTGTATTAATTTTCAATTACTGCCTTTTCATAATATGTAAAAGTATAATGTTGCCAACAAATGGAAAGGCAACAAAAGACTTCAACTTTTAGTACATTTTTGCCCAGAGAAATTCTGAGACAGTGGCAAAGAGAGACTTCTGAACTAAGTCTGATTGGTACTCCCAATACAAATGGAATTGGTTGTTCTAGGCCTAATATTTTCACATCCTACACCCTGAAAAGCCCTGAGTTCAGTGACAACCATGCAAAACATCTCCTTTCAATGTTTCTCATAGAACAGGCCTGGTCTTATGTGTCTCTTAACATGATTCTTTCAGGTTGTAGAATTCTAACGGTAATGTATTCTCCCCCACGCACACATGGCCCTGTTTTAATGCTAGTGTAGATGACTGGATTTTAACTGATATCAACAATCTGTTCTTTTTAGTGTCGACAGGAAAGTTTTGAAGCTATACAGTTGTTCATTTTTTTCCTATTGCATAAATAGGTGATAAGTGGAGAATCCTTACCATGGAGACATACGGGCTGTAGTCAAAATATTCTGTTCATCGTCAAGGGTCTTTAATGTATCAAAACCAAAAGTCAATCCAGCTTATCAGTGAAGGACTAAAGGCTGTTGGTTTTCTAGGCTATTTCACAAGGATAGGTGTGACACTTTATCAAAATCTTTACTTCACTCTAAATCTTCTAGCCTTCGTCTATATCTTTGGGTTCTCCTGAGGCAGCTAACACATTCTTTCTTTTTTTCTTAAATATACACTGTTATTTCCTTAATAAGTATACTTTGTCTATTTAAAAAATACATCGGTGATTGTAACTCAAGAAAGATATTTTTGTTTACATTCTCTTTCTCTACAGTTTATTTTCCTGTGTGCTGTTCTTCATATTTCAGAAAAAGCTGTGTTTTATTGTCATGAAATTCCTTGAAAATATTCAGAAGAAAAATATTGGTTCTATATACCATCAGCTTATTATAATAGGTAGTATGTAACTATAGACTTGCCTGCTCTTAAAAATAAGCCAAAATACATTTAAATAAATTTTTAGGAAAAAATTTTTTTCAAAGAAAAAAATCATTAATATAATGTCACTGTTGTGTTGCAAATATAACGGTAAGTTTTTTTTTTTTTTAATTTTTTGATGCTCTATTTACTTTTGAGAGAGAGACAGACTGCTAGGGGGGAGGGGCAGAGAGAGAGGGAGACACAGAATCCGAAGGAGGCTTCAGCTTTTTAGCTATCAGCTCAGAGCCCCACATGGGGCTTGAACTCATGAACCGCGAGATCATGACCCAAGCTGATGTCAGACACTTAACTGGCTGAACCACCCAGGTGTCCCTATCATGGTAAATTTTAAGACCGAGTGAACATTTTTTATACTTGATAAATAATAACTTTAGATTGGATATTTCATCAACTTCTTTGCAATATTATTGTGTTTTACATTAGGGTCAGAATAAATAGAAATAAAAATGAAAGATTAACTCCAATAATTCTATCCTCCTTATAATAGGTCCATAGGACCTTATAATAGGTCCATCAGTTATTTTTATGAAAAATAATTTGTTTTACAAAATCAAAACTTATTTCTATAGATATCTTATTTCTTTTTCTAGACTGTCATTTATTAAGGACAGGCTAGATATATAGCTCATCTTGGTATATTTTCTATACCTTATCTTATATATGCTATGCATTTAATAGATATACTCAATAAATAATTTTTAAATTCATATATCTTATTTCTGATTTTTAGTTTATTTCCTACATAGTATATTATATCTACATGGGCAAAGCTGTGTGTACTCCTTACAATCACCTGGCTAAAATGGTTGTTTTCAACAAACATAAAGTGGTTTTTGATAGACAACTGAATAATAATATTCCATAATGTATTATCAAAGTACCAACTTCTCAGACAAAGCCAGAACAGCTATTATTTAACTTGTTACTCAAATGATAACATCATACACATTTGCTGACAAACTGAGGTTATTTAGAAAACTCTATGCATCCAGTTTTCTGTTTACTTCAGTAGTATTAAATTCTTAAAGGAATTCCAGCTCTATATTCATAATTTGGTAAGGCTTACAACCTCAGTGTTTCAAATGTGCTCCAATCAATAGGGCAGATCACTGAAGAAATCACTACAGTCCCATTTGATGCAGGACACTGAGGAGCATTTTAATCACTGGTGCAATGGGTTTTCTTTCAGAGGATTGTGAATTTTGTTTAAAATCCATTGGCTGTATTGATCATTAGGTGACATCTGCCGCATGCAAATTACTGGCTACAGTAGTGGCAATGGATGCTAAATACTCTTGTACTCTGTAATTTAATGTATATTTTAATGAAGTGAACACTGAGATTCCTGACAGGCATCAGCAACTTTGAAATAGTATTCCAAATTTCTCATACAGTTTGAAAGTAATGAGATTTGTTCCATAAAGTGATAAAATTTATGCCATAAATTATCTCTAAAAGAAGAGTGCTTCTTAAAGCAGTATCTTTTCCTTGGTGGAGATCAAATTTTAAATTGTTGTTTAATGGGAAGTTTTTAGAAGATCAATCTGAGCTATATTCTCTGATAATTTTTTGCCAATATTATCAAATAAATGGAGTACTATATGGTATGAAAAGCCTAATATCACTTGGTCAGAAGGAAAGCCTTTGATATAGCAGTGTGCTAAAACTTGGCAGTAGAATACTGTATTCATTCACCACTTCAGGCTTCAACAATTCATGGGAGGCTTTCTAGGAATCAAGCTTTGCTCCTTTGTTTGTGTTTTGTTGGACTTTGTAATCTAAGTCATTCCTTAGGAAAATGGACTTGTTTAAAATCAGGATTGTTGTATTTTTTTCCTGAAAAATAGTTTATATTATACTAAAATCATTTTGTCTAAAAGGCAACCATTAAACTTAACACACCTTATAAAATGAGACTAGCTTTTTCGCAGACTCCTGAGGAATTCCTCTGTATGTATTCTTACCCTAAATTTAGTTATCATGGTATTTGCTAGTGCAATAAGTCTATAATTATCTACTGCGAGAGTCTAGTCAATGGAGTGCTTGAAGGTTGATTTAACTTGTGATCCACATGGTGGGTAATGTGAATTTCAAATTGCCTTTAAAAAGTAAGTTTATGTTCATTGTCATAATATTGTAACCCAGATACTCATTTGATGACTCATAGTCAGGAACCTTTCCCCACAAAGTGCCCTTTATAATATTTAAATAAAATGCAAGTATGTTATCGAATCAGAATCCTATCCATGAATGATTAACATAGATGAAGCTGCCCAAGAAGTATGGCTTTACAAATAAGAAAACATAGGTTATGCATAAATGACTTGTATATGTTAACAAATATTTGTTAAGTATCTATCATGTGCTAAGATATCTTCTTGATGCTGAGTATAGCAATGAACAATATACTATAGGAAGCTTATAATGATAGGGAAGGCAGATAAAAATAAATAAACGTATACTCAAACCAGTAAGATAATCTCATGCACTTACGAGAGTTCTGAATAGGCAGTGTGATGGAGAAGGATGATGGAAAGATATCAGGGAAGAGCTCCTTGGAAAAAGGGCATTTGAGTTGACGTCTAAATGCTAAGACATCAGGGAAGGAAAACAGGTTTGTTGCTTTTCATTTTTTCTTTTCCTTTCCCTGACTGATTTATGATGGTCATTTTAATGGTTCACAATTAGTCTTTATCTAGAGACTTCTAATAACAATTTTTCTTCAATATGTTTCTGCCATGATTAATTCTATTGGTTCACACATCCTCCCTCTGACCTGCAACAACAAACCAAGTTCTATAAAACTTCACTGCAACCACCTCTGTAATCAGATTCCACTTTGAACAAGAAAAATAACCTAAATATTCTTTTAAATCTAGTCTTATGCTATCGTTCAATTTTACACTTTTTTCAGAAAACCATCAATAAGTTTGCAAGTGAATAAAATAATAATATTATAATTTGTCTTACACATTTAATGTGCTTCGCAGTAACTCTGTAAAATTGGTAATACTGTTATTCCCATTTTATAGATTAAGAAACTAAGGCACAGAGAGTTTATCTAATTTTCCAAAGATTCACAGCCAGTGATAAAACATCAGAGACCAGAAGTTCTAAGTACTAAGGCTATATAGAGAAGTGTCTTCTAACCATGATATCACAGACATCCAAACAAAGCCAACTAAAGGAAATATTGTTTTTCTAATTTTCCAAATGCAGAGTTTGAAACTCGTAAGAAAACTATTGTAAACTTCATCAGATTAAAATAGTAAACTGAACACTGCTATGCCCTTGTCACTTTGAGGATTGAATTTGGGTAACAAATCTGATAGGCTGTGACTATTTCCTCATGGGAGCTCTACAAACAATTCCAGTAACAGCCTCCACATAAATAATGATGCCACAAGATACGGTGATATAAACCAAACATCCAGACTTTCCTCAGATATGGAAAGTAAGCCAGTGTACTCAGAATACAAAATAAATGTGCATTTTCTACAAACATTTTGAAAATTCTATGCAACCAGTCTGTATTAACATGTTCTCATAATCCTATGTTGACTCTTAGTGATGACTTACTTCACTTCCAAATTTTCTCAGAGAGCATATTTGACAATTTTTCTGGAGTTACTCAATTATTCTAGTAAACTAAGTTACTAGTTTTCAGGCTACTTTCTCTATTTCAAAAAATCATGGAGCATTCTACTAGTCTCAGGGTTCTGGCACATCCCTTTCAATTTTCTAAGAATTCTCAAAAACCACAGACAATGGCATTGGGATTTTAGCTTCAAGGTCTTCAAAAGTTAACCATTGAAAAAACTGATGTGTATTGTCATATTTCCATTCTCTAATACCAAGGAGAAAAATTTGGATTCCAATTACCTAAATCAATTTTTTTAAATCCCCTTTTATTCTATTAATCAGAAAATAAATAAATATATGTATCTAGTAGGAAACCCTGTTGAAATTTGGGGGCAGCTGGGACAGCATTTGGATTTGCCATGCAAATATATTCAGTGATAACAGGAAGTACAGATAAAATGCATGTTTCTACTTAAACAGAGTCCACATTAGATATTCAAAAACCCTAAGCAGGAGGTGTACAGATTCATAACAGACATAAAATTATCAGATTATCTAATACATGCATTAATACATTTGGCTTCTAATCTTAATTTTAATTAAAATTTATGTAAAGGTATATATAGTGAATGTTACTTTATTTTCCAAAGCTTTCACAGAAATGACATGTTCTGTGAGATTTCTTAGAAAAAGATTTTTCTTGTATAAAATTTTAGGATGGTGTCATTTAATCATGTTACTTACCAAATCTCTAGCTGACAAAAGTCACTGGTTGTAATTTCACATGTTCTTCTAAAAAAAGTGAGTAAGAATAATTTTATTCCAAGTACTTACTCTGTTCCTGTGTTCCTCTGTTCCTCTAAGCATAGCTTTATTGTTTAATCTTTGGTTTTACAGGGACATTTTCAGATTTAATCTATAGTTTTCACATTGAAGAGCCTGATAAAAGGAAATTCGCAACCAGCTCAGCCCTTAAAGATGTAAAGATTATGGAAAGCACCAAACCTTTCAGTTTTAGGCTGCAAGGTGGGAAGGATTTTTAAAGTAGGAACAATGCACATTGTTCATTCCCAGGGACTTCTTGCTGCTTATGCAATGTCTTTTCAGAAGTGCAGGAGAAAGCAGGGGCAGTGGAAGAAGTCAAGTTGGGCAAGAAATCACTGGTATCTGAACTGATGAATTTGTGAAAGTGAAGTCCTGATAAGGCTGGAGAAGAAAGAAGGGGCTTTGGAGTAAGGTCAATGAGTTAAATTTGATTGAGCATTCAGAGTGGGGGTGGGGCACACATGGAGATGTGAGAAGAAATGGACTGAAAGAGATTATTTGCGGGAAAAAATTAATGAAAACAAAAGAGAAAATTGCATGTGTCTGACAAGAGATTTTAGACCCAGGAAGGGTGTGGTATTTGAATAAAGTCAGAGTCAGGGGAAGATTCAAAGAAAATGTCCCTCAGTGGCTAGGGTGATACTTTCATTTTTCCAATTTATGTTTCTCATTATTCAAAATCCCTTAAAAAATCAGGTGTACTTTTATCACCAAGCCTTATAGTCATAGCTCTTCCTCAGAACTCTAGGGCATACACATCCAGTCTCCACTGGCTTCACATAGATGCCCCTGGGTCTTTACTGCACCATCATCTGTTAGTGCTTCTCTCAGATACCCTCCAGTGTGGTTACGAGGCTAAAGATGCCAACGCCCCAAAGGATGTGAGCCTCAGGGCAACTTAACTTCAACCTACTATTCTTTTCTTACTAATTTACATTTGCAGAAGGTTAAAAAGCTCTATGGCTCCATAATAACCTCTTTATGCACTAAATACCCTAGTGAAATTCCCTGTTTTAGCAGAAGTACCCATCTTCCATAAATCAATTATTCAGTTCCTAATGGCTATTCCTCTGGATCTGGCCTGCATAGAGAAGGGTCCAAACCACTGTAAAATGAACTACGCAAATGGGAGTACCCAGAATAGTGATTCTTGCTATCACTGGCAGGACATTATAGCAAGTACACCATCTGGGTTCAAATCCTGCCTCTGTCCCTTGCTGCCTAGGCCTAAGGAAGTTATTGACCCTCTCAGCCTATATCCTCATCTATGAGATAAAGATAATAGCAAATCTTCCTTCATAGGCTTATTATGAGAAATAAGTAAGTTGACATAGGTAAATGGCTTGGCATGATATCCAGTAGTTAATCATTTCCAAAAACATTGTTTGAGTCAGAATGGTGTCTTTAATAATCTCTGTTAGGAATCTAATAGTCCAATAAATCTTTCTCACAGGCCACAGTTAATTTGAGTAAACATTTTGCATTGGAAGATTTAGGGGCTCTTTGGGATTTTTAATGGCTGAATCAGTCCACTAGTGTTGCACAGATCAGCCCGTCCTGCAGCAAGAATGAAGGGTCACAGCTATGGAAGGGCAGGGTGTGGAAGCCATATTAGTGGTTCCCTTTTTCTCTCATATTAACCATAAATGCACTTTAGAAGCCTATGTAAAAATTCTTTGCAATTAACGAAGGAAAGGGAGACAGCTTCTGGCCATTTTACTTGGGAATTTAAGATAGCACAATGGGGCTTGTGAAATAAGGAGTTAGAGCAGCAAGAATTTTCCTTTCTCACAGGATTTCTCACATTTCACCAACAAATAATGTGCTATGGTATCAAGTCTTTTCCTTAATTTCCTGAGATTTTTCAGTAGAGGAGCTTCAGAAAAATCCCAGCCCTTAGGACGATCTAATACATTGCTTTGAGATACTACTTAACACATCTCACCACACAGTAAGGAGCTTAACTGTACCCTTCAATGAATGTATTGACAACGTTAGAAATACTTTTCCTACAGATTCTATGTCTAATTCTCTTATTCCTACTAAATTGGAAAGTAAAATAATTGAAAGCTAGACTCTCATTCTCCAAGCAGAAAGCAAAGGTAACATTAATTTGAAAATAATTAGTTGAAAGGTTTTCACCCCCACAGGTTGAAGAAAAACAAGAGCTGATGTGGACAGTAGCAACTGAGACAAAGGCAGAGAGCTTTAACACAATTTGCAAGTGAGGAACTTGCAAATTGCATTTTACAATGCAAAATGTTTACCTCAAAGTAACTGTGGCCTGTGAGAAAGATTTATTGGACTATTAGATTTCTAACACAGATTGTGGCACTGTGGCATAGGACTGGAGGTAGAATGTTCTCAGAACAAATGGAATGATTTGAGAAGTAGACACTTGTATAACTTCTGAGACCTCCAAGTTTTTATTCCAGAATTCCAAACTCTGTTGCATGAGAAATGAGAGATAGAACTTGTAAACATGAGAACATCACAAAATGGTCACTGCTTGAGATTATTTGTGGTATAGGCAGTTTGTGGAAAAGAAACAGAAAATCTCAAACTCACTTTTGGCTGGTAAGTACTGTTGAGACAAAAATTGTTTTCTGCCTGTTTTTTTTTTTCCTCCTCTAATCACTTTTCAGTTCCATTTTTAGTCTTTGACTCTAACTAGTGGCTTTTTAAGTCAACTGATTTTAGTTCATTCATAAAAGCAAGCAGGAAAGATGAAAGGTATTCGCTAACTCTTTCAAGAGGCAGTACCTGAACGTTTGGATCCCAAATGCAACCTTTTCTAAAATTCATATTGGAAAAAAAATGCCATTTAGAGTCTAGGTTAGCTTGAAAAGGAGTTCATACAAAGGGTTACGATGTCCATTTACCATTTTCTTGCTTCTCAGTAATCCTTTTCTTTCTTAGGAAGAAAAGTGACAAATAGCAAAAACTTACTTCACATGATCCAGTATCATTCCTGTTTGCCAGAGGAAGGTAGGGCAATCAGTGCATCTGGAAACCAAACCAAGAGGTGACATATTAGTTGTCCCAACACTTCTTTGTAAAGTAGGAACATAAGTCATAGGAAGAGTTATCCCATAGTGCCCCAGTTGCTCATGGCAACCTGAGCTCCACACAGCAACCCACTTTGGCTTGGATATCCAGGTTGCTTTCCATTGGGGAAGAATGATCATACACATGGTAAATGGAGTTGATACAGTAAAGCCAATATAAACACTGATGTTTTATCTTCTAACAGCATATGAATGTGCAAGCATTAAGTTATAGGAGAAAAGGGGCTAATTTTAGATTTGTTCCTAGCCCTCTCCATGTGAATGGTGTCGCTGTGAGCCCAGCAATGAAGTTCACTGTGTTGTAGCAGACTGCGCAGTTCCTGAGTGTGTCAACCCAGTCTATGAACCAGAACAGTGTTGTCCTGTCTGCAAAAATGGTAAGACCATACTGCATTAGCTTTCAAAGAGGGGTTAGTGCAAAACACACATATTCTACCACTGCCCACCATTCGATGCAAGAGCCCACTGTTTGCCTGTGGTTCTTCAATATGGGCATGGCAAATTTATACTTTTATCCCAACTTAATGTGAAAATAAACCAGCAATGGGTGCCTCACAAAGCTTTACATCTGGGGAATTAACGCTCTTATAAGCTCTGTTGTGGTCCCTATTATTGACTGTTGATTTATAGGGAGGATATTAGAAAGAACACAAAACCATCTTTTTGTTATGACTTAATTTCTTTCTTTGGAAGCTATGAAGCAGTTCACCCCATTTCATAGTGCATAACCCAGAAGAGAGAGTAGGGTAAATGCCAGATCCTTGGCTTTGGGCATAGAAAAACCTTTTGCTTTAAAGTTGAATTATCAAAGAAATACAAAATTCAATTATTAATGTACTTAAGTTGAAGTAAGAAAGACTAGAAGGTTTAGGGCCTTTATTGTAGGTTTTTATTACACTGGAATCTTGCTCTCACAGGAATTGGATAGAGGGAAACTTGGTTTCTAAGATTATGGGTTCCTTTTTGGTCTTCATGGAATGGAGAGGTTGAATGCAGACTGTATGTAAATCACTCAAAATCAACGTGATGCTGAAGAGAACACAGTGCAGTGCCATAGACCCAGGACAGCATATCAGCAAAGCCAGTATCATGCTCTTCCTACTGGTCATGTGCTGCCAAAAATAAAGCAACGCTAAGTAGCATTCCACAAATGCCCCCTCTTGGCATTAATGACTGCTTGAAAAAAAAATGGCTCTAGCTCTCAATAACTGAAGTCACTCTTCTACTGAATCCCTGTGCCCTTCCTTGAGTTAACAAGTGCTCATCTTCTTCTATTACTCACCTTTTTTTTGTCCTGAATTTGCCACTATGTTAGTTCATCTGCTAATCTTTTTCTTTATAGAATTATAATTAGTAAAAGGAGGTATCAGTTTATTAAAGAAAAAGCAAAAGCAGTTCTAGTTGTTTTTACAATAGTTTTCTTGTCTTGGTGTCTTCCCAAAGGACTTATAAAGAACACTTAGGACATTTTTGCGGGCACAGTTTTACTATTTTGCATCATAAGAATCCACTGAGTTGAATATGAAGCTGCTCACTTGCCTTCTATTTTTACTATTATTCCTTTCATCCAACTGACCTGTGTCATAGTGACCATCTTTTCTGACTTAGAAGGTGGAAATAAATATCAACCTGAAGTCCTAACCTATATAATATATGTAAATATATACAATTTAAGACATTATAATTTTTAAGGGATTTTGAAGAAACTGGAAAAGATACAGGGAAGAACAATAAGATGATTTAATGGTTGAAAAATAGGACCTATGAGGACAGACTGAAGGAGTTAGCATAATTTGTCCTGGAGAAGAGAAGGCTCAAGGGAGACCTAACTGTCATCAAGTATATGAATGGTTAGTCTAAAGTGGAAGAGGACCTGTTATTTTTCATTTTCTCCAAGGACAGAAGGAAGAAAAAAATCAGCTACCTAATCAATCTTTAAAAATAGGATTGACAAGTCTTTGACTGAAGACTGTTTTTTTTTCTAGAAGCAACTGTCTAAACAGGTCCTTGAGGATCCTCTCTTCCCTAGGTGTCCCTGGTTGTCTTTGTTTCATATTTATGGTAAACAAAACCATGCTTATAGTTAAAAATTCTCATCTGGACATATTCAGAGTACTCGCAGAATTAAAACATTCTAGACCATGTATTTAAAACACAGGGTTTACACATTCACTACCTCATAATCCTAGCTACCCCACACCAAAACCTGTAATATGTCCTGAGTTAACGTTTACATCAAATGTCAAATCAGCCACTACAAATTAATCACCTTTAATTTGATGTAACCCAAGATTATTATACTTTACTCCACGTTATAGAGTAGAAATCTGTCTTCAAACGAAACCTTCTTTGTATAAAAACATATAATGAATGGACTTTAATTGTTCAATTAATTAGTTAATTAATTAGTAGCCCATTAGTATTCATGAAAAACATGTTGAGAGAACAAGATCTATTAGTTAACTTTTCCAATATTTTGTTCATGATGCACTACAAAAAGACCATTTCTGTTCCCTTTTGCCATTTCAAAGGAAACCTTTTTCTTTTAATAAGGGAAATGAACCTGAATTAGACTTAGTAGGAAGATGAACTCTGATTGTAATATAACATTATGACATATTTTTTATTATTAAATAACACTAATTAGTCACTTATGCCCCAAAAGTGAAGTATAATCATTGTCAAAGAAAAGCATATTAAAAATCACTGGAGTACCCTTATGACCACCAGTGATACTATTTTACTGAGAGAACATACTGAGCCACATCTTGCTTGCTTGCTTTCTAAGCCTGGCCCAGAAAACAGAAACAGATTACCCATGTGTGGAAGAGCCAGGATGGGGTACAGGGGAAGGGGGAGAGTAGATGTTTATTATGACAGAATACAACTAGAACAATTTCTTAAATTTCCAACACATAGTAAGCCTTTCTTATTCTATACAAGATTAATTTTCCTATTATAATGTAAACTATTTCTTAAAGTATGCCACCATTGTCTTAGATTGAAAAAAGGATAAAAATCTACCCTATGGATTCAAGGTACAGGCAATAGATCTTAATTTGTAAACAGTCCTATAACATTTCCTACATTTTCTTAAATCTTCATAAATATTGCAAATGTTTAGTTTGCATAAATGCTGATTATCTTAGCTGCCAAATACTTTGTTTTTGCATACTAAAATCAATTTTTCTGCCTTCCTGAATTATAACTTGCCAAGAGCAAGAGGCTTTAAAGATATAAAACAAAAGTTTAAGATGATAGAATGTACCACACCTGACCTTAAAACTCAATATTCAGCTAATATAAAAATCTTCATTCTCAGATTACTTAAGAGCAAATAGAATAAGGAAATACAATAATATATGCATGTTTTTCCCAGAAAACATTGGTTTACCAATGAAAATGTAACAATTATCTTTAAATTTATTTTTAACATTATAAAGTACAAAGTAATATGCTCCCTAGCTCATACAGTGATGGCCTCTCTTTATTCTCCATAATATAATTTGTAAGAATACATTTAAAGACATATACTAAAAATTTTTTCTGATAATATAACAAGAGAGAGAATTTTTTATTTCCTGGTCTTAATGATTACCTCCAGCAAGATTACCAGGGGTTATCAATAATTATAGCCAAGCTATAAACTCCATTCTTACTACAGTTAGTTTACCATCAAGAAAATACCGTCAATTGTCTGAAAAAAATAGAAACATTCAGGAAAAATGTGAATGACTGGACACACACAAAATAAGAGGAGAAAGAGATGCTTTTTTATTTGGCAAGGCCTGGAGGGAACTGACAAAGGAATCTATTGTTTTTTAAAACGTTATTAAACATTTGCTTCTCCCTCCTCTATATGTCTGCAAGAGCTAGCAATCCAAATGCCTTCTTGAAAAATATATTTCCTGACTGTCCATCTTTCCCCAATTGTGTTACTTTGACCTTTCAGCCTGAGTTCTTCCTGTGTGAATTAATGAATATTCTTTATGGTTTTGTCTTTATAGTATAAAAAAGTAAAGTAGCACAGCATTTGCTTGAAGAAAACATTCTAGTTTTGAGTGACAAATATGTCAAATCTTTGGTCACTGACCATACATTTTATTAAAAAAATATTTGTGCATTAGAGCATCCTAACTGCACTTTTTACATTTGATCAGCCAGTATGTCAGTGAGTTCCATGTTTTCACTGGGATAGTCAGTCATTATTAATGGTTCTGAAGGAAAAGTCACTTCATGAAAAATTGGAATGGACAGAAAGCATCCACAAAATCCTCCATACACATTGAGTGAGAAGATTCCATATCCTTGCTAACTAAACTGATGTTGCCAAAGGCCCTATTCAAATATTTAACTCCTTTTCCCTTAGCCCCTTCTAGTTTAGTAGTGATACAAATAAGACGGGAGATAGACCCGCCAAAAGGGAAAATGGAAAGGAAGAAGCCAACAGAAGGGATGGGGAGTGCACAAATGAGAGAGAGAGGGGACCTTAGAGGTGCTTGGGAGCAAACGTTTGACACATCTAATTGTTAACATCCCTAGTATACAACAAGCTCCTTGAAATAAATGAGAAAAAAATAGTTCTATAGAGTAGGAAATGGTCAGAGTATATAAAGGAAATTCACAGAAGAAAATCAAATGTCTAATACACATATGGAAATATCCTTCATCCCCCCCCCCAAGGGATCCAGGGAGATAAAAATTATAAAAATGAGGTACCAATATTGGATTGATAATAACTTGAGATTGATAATACCACAAATCAGTAAAGATATTAAAAAGATGTTCATAGGGGCGCCTGGGTGGCGCAGTCGGTTAAGCGTCCGACTTCAGCCAGGTCACGATCTCGCGGTCCGTGAGTTCGAGCCCCGCGTCAGGCTCTGGGCTGATGGCTCGGAGCCTGGAGCCTGTTTCCAGTTCTGTGTCTCCCTCTCTCTCTGCCCCTCCCCCGTTCATGCTCTGTCTCTCTCTGTCCCAAAAATAAATTTAAAAAAAACGTTGAAAAAAAATTAAAAAAAAAAAAAGATGTTCATAAAATGGTGAAACAACTTTAAGAAGATAGTTTCTATCAAAGTTTTCATGCAACTTGAAGTCAGCAATCCCTCTTCTTGTACTTTTCCCCACATTCATGTACTACATTTTTACTGCATTTTAAGAGCAAAAAGAGGGGAGAAAAATGCAATAGTCCTTCACTGGAGTAATGAAATATACTGCAACCTTCAAAAAGACTCTATTGACCTTTTTTACTGCTATGTAAAATAAGCAAGGAGTGTAGACTATATTATTTTATATATAATATACTAATGTGTATTCTATAGAATACATACATTTTAAGTAACACATATTTAAAATATTTTAAATACTATACAATTATAAGTAGATATGAAAATCTGTATGTATGTAGAAAAAGAGCTAAGTAGAAACACAACAGAACATTAGAAATGATTCAATGGTTGCTTCTGGGGAAAAGTGAGAAGGTAAGGGAGGACAGACAAGAGCTAATCTCTTTAAAACACTAAATCTTTACAGAATGACCATAATAAAAACAACATAAAAGTATACAAATAGGCAGCTCCAAAATACAAATGTTCAAAAAATATAAAAAACTATTCACTTTATTAATAGATTTTAAAAATGTTATAAACCCTTCTTTGCTGTTTTTGTATGTGGCATAAGGAAAGTTCTGGAAGAATACACATCCAATTTTTAACAGTGATTCAATGATCAGAATAGTAACTAAGAGAAGAAGTGAGAAGGTAGAAGCAAAGAACTTTGACATTTTATTTCATAGGCCTCTATACTGAATGGATTTTCAAAAATGTTTTATTTTCTAATTTAAAAGGTTTTATCAAACCTTTAAATAAAAGATAATTCTAATCTTAATTAAGCTTTTCAAGAAGACCAACAAAGACAAAATTTTCTTTTCTTTTTTCTGGAGTATACTATCTATACAAACCAAAGAATCCAAACTAAGAAAATAATAAATGGAGGACAACTTTACTTATAATTAGTAATAGGGAAGTAATAAAATACAAAATCCCCCATCTAAAACCCCTGGGTTGTGGATTTTACAAGGAGAATGGAATTCATATATTGCATAGTACATTACATAGCCAGTGGTTCTAGGGCAGCATTCTTCAATCACATGGACATTTCTACAAGATATATAACAATCATATGGAGATTGAATAGAGTCTCAAATCCCATTTTAATCCCAACTGAGTTTTTATGTCAAAGTTGTGAGGAAAAAAAAGGGGGGAGGGAGTTTCAGACTGTGGGAATGGGATTGCACATTCATGCTAACAAAAAGAATCTGGAAGAGGGTTAAAATAATTAAGCGTCCTAATAAAGTAGAGTTTATAAAGAGAGTTCAACATTAGGAACTACATTAATAAAACATATTCTACTTCCAAATTGAAGAGAAAGATCATGTTATTTCTATTTATACTTAAAGATATTAGACATAAATCAGCAGAAACTATTAACAAAAACTGCTGATAAAATAAAATTGGATAACTTTTGCATGATAAAATGTACCTACCTCAACCCAAAAAGACAGAATCATGCTTAATAGGTAAACACTAAAGGCATTCTCAATAAAGTCAGGAAAAGGATAAGGATTCCCACTATCCTTTAAAATTTCAAATAGATAGTAGATAGGAACTAGCTAACATAATTACAAAAGAGAATTGGGAAGAAAAAAAATTAGAAAAGGAGATACAATTGTTGTTATTTGCATATGATAGGATTATATACTTGAAAAGCCTAAGAAAAAGTATTGAAAACTACTATAAAGACAGTTTAGTAAGATAGCAGTGTAGAAAATGAATATACAGGTCTCTCTTTCTCACACACACACTAACCATATATATATATATATGTGTGTGTGTATATAATATATATGTATTACTAAAATTGTAACATGGGTATATGATACTGAGTTTCAATGAAATGTAATAGAGACATCACAGACACACCTAACACGTGAAAACTTGATATACGTGGATAAAGTAGTATTTCGAATCAATGGGAAAAAGAAAATTTGTAAAAGAAATGATGTTGTAGCAACTGGATAGTTGTCTGAAAGAAATAATTTTAAATTTCTACCTTATCTCATAATTCAGGAAATGTTTCAATTCAACAAAGATTTAAATATAAACTTATTTTCCCAAACAGTATAAGAAGAGAACCTGGATGATTTGATTTGTAATCTTGAAGTGGTTATATTTTAAAAACAAACAAAGCTCTCCACAGAACAAAACAAAAACAAAACACCACTGTAGAAAGAGATTAAAAACAGGAGAAACATCAATCCTACATCCCAAAGGGTTAATCCCACTCACATATAAAAATCTCTCAGAAATTGGTAAGAAAAAAAAGACCACAATTCTATTTTAAAAATGGGCAAATAACTTCAAAATTTATTCCACAAATAATTGAAACAAAAAAAGTTTCTAGGACAGAGGAAAAATTGCTCAAACCAATTTTAGAAAAAAAAAATTGCAAATGAAAATTTGATAGCTTTTTTTTTTTTTTTTACTTACACATTGGCAAAAATCCTAAAATTTCATGAGTCACATTATTGCTGATACTGTGGTCAACGAGGCATGCTCTTCCATCTTTGGTGGTTGTATAAATTTCACAACCTCCATGGAAGGACAGTTGACAATATGTATCAAAATTACACTGTATGTATCTTTTACCTCAGCAACTCAACTTCTATTTACAGATATTTAAAATGACAAATGAGCAGTGTTGAATATTTCCTATGTTGTATTTCAAGTTTTATAATAAACAATTATTGGATAATTTGTAGAAATATGATAGATTTAAATTCTCTTATAACATGTTATTAGTTGACAGTAAACAAAAAAAAAGAGCTATTTCTTCCTTTAAATACTCAGTGAGGTATTTGTATTGGATTACAATTTAATTAACTGCCATTTACCTTTCACTTATTTTTTTCATCCCATATAGTACATTTTTAAGCTTCAACTTCACATTGCTCAAATTGTGAGAATAGAAATCTATTTACCACCAAGAGATTTAGGCTACTTTTTAAAGAAAAAAAAACCACACAAATAAATAACTATTAATGTTTGGAGGATATATATACATATGGTTTAAAAGTCACAAAACCTTACTACAATTTATTCAAAAAATAAATAAGGAGATCTACCAAATTTCTAAATGTGAAAACTCAAATTTGTTAGGTTGCATTTCTCTAATGATGAATTAAATGGAAATCTTATCCAATGTGTTATGTGATATAATATTTTTGGTAAGTTGACAAACTTGGAAAATTTAAGTACATGAAAAAGAATGTACTTGATAAGGTTGGAGAATTCAATCTATCATATTATTAAACTAGTGTATAAAGATACAATATTTTTAAACAGTGTAATAGTGAATAAAAATAGACAGATTAGAAAATTAAAAATTAGCCCACAGTTTAGTATAGAGTTAAAGTGGCAGCTAAGTATCTACTGAAAAAATTTATTATTCTAACAAATATAAATGTTAATCACTTTATAAGTGCAATTATATTGCTGTCTTGCACATTGTATATAAGTAAGATTCAGTTGAATCAAAGATCTAAATGAAAAAAATGAAATAAGGGAATTTTTTTAATATAAAATTTATTCTCAGATTGGTTTCCATACAACACCCAGTGCTCATCCCAAAAGGTGCCCTCCTCAATACCCATCACCCACCCTCCCCCCCTCCCAACCCCCATCAACCCTCAGTTTGTTCCAGTTATTAAGAGTCTCTTATGGTTTGGCTCTCTCCCACTCTAACCTCTTTTTTTTTTCCTTCCCCTCCCCCATGGACTTCTGTTAAGTTTCTCAGGATCCACATAAGAGTGAAAACATAAGGTATCTGTCTCTCTCTCTGTATGACTTATTTCATTTAGCATAACACTCTCTAGTTCCATCAATGTTGCTACAAACGGCAATATTTCATTCTTTCTCACTGCCAAGTAGTATTGCATTGTGTATATAAACCACAATTTCTTTATCCATTCATCAGTTGATGGACATTTAGGCTCTTTCCATCATTTGGCTATTGTTGAAAGTGCTGCTATAAACATTGGGGTACAAGCGTCCCTATGCATCAGCACTCCTGTATCCCTTGGGTAAATTCCTAGTAGTGCTATTGCTGGATCATAGGGTAGATCTATTTTTAATTTTTTGAGGAACCTCCACACTGTTTTCCAGAGTGGCTGTACCAGTTTGCATTCCCACCAACAGTGCGAGAGGGTTCCCGTTTCTCTACATCCCTGCCAGCATCTATAGTCTCATGAATTGTTCATTTTAACCACTCTAACTAGCATGAGGTGGTATCTGAGTGTCTTTTGATTTGTATTTCCCTGATGAGGAATGACATTGAGCATGTTTTCATGTGCCTGTTGGCCACCTGGATGTCTTCTTTAGAGAAGTGTCTATTCATGTTTTCTGCCCATTTCTTCATTGGATTATTTGTTTTTCGGGTGTAGAGTTTGGCAAGCTCTTTATAGACTATGGATACTAGCCCTTTCTCTGATATGTCATTTGCAAATATCTTTTCCCATTCCATTGGTTGCCTTTTAGTTTTGTTGATTGTTTCCTTTGCAGTGCAGAAGCTTTTTATTTTGATGAGGTCCCAATAATTCCTTTTTGCTTTTAACTCCCTTGCCTTTGGAGATGTGTCAAGTAAGAAACTGCTGTGGCTGAGGTCAGAGATATTTTTCCTGCTTTCTCCTCTAGGGTTTTGATGGTTTCCTGTCTCACATTCAGGTACTTTCTCCATTTTGAGTTTATTTTTGAGAATGGTGTAAGAAAGTGGTCTAGTTTCATCCTTCTGCATGTTGCTGTCCAGTTCTCCCAGCACCATTTGTTAAAGAGACAGACTGTCTTTTTTCCATTGGATATTCTTTGCTGCTTTGTCAAAGATTAGTTGGCCATACTTTTGTGAGTCCAATTCTGAAATATCTATTCTATTCCATTGGTCTATGTGTCTGTTTTTGTGCCAATACCATGCTGTCTTGATGATGACAGCTTTGTAGTAGAGGCTAAAGTCTGGGATTGTGATGCCTCCTGCTTTGGTCTTCTTCAATATTACTTTGGCTATTCAGGGTCTTTTGTGGTTCCATACAAATTTTAGGATTGCTTGTTCCAGCTTCGAGAAGAATGCTGGTGCAATTTTGATTGGGATTGCATTGAATGTGTAGATAGCTTTGGGTAGCATTGACATTTTAACAATATTTATTCTTCCAATCCATGAGCACAGAATGTTTTTCCATTTCTTTATGTCTTATTCAATTTCCTTCATAAGCTTTCTATAGTTTTCAGCATACAGATCTTGTACATCTTTGGTTAGATTTATTCCTAGGTATTTTATTATTCTTGGTGCAATTGTGAATGGGATCAGTTTCTTTACTTCTCTTTCTGTTGCTTCATTATTATTGTATAGGAATGCAACTGATTTCTGTACATTAATTTTGTATCCTGTGACTTTGCTGAATTCATGTATCAGTTCTAGTAGACCTTTGGTGGAGTCTATTGGGTTTTCCATGTATAATATCATATCATCTGCAAAAAGTGAACTCTTGACTTCATCTTTGCCAATTTTGGTGCCTTTGATTTCCTTTTGTTGTCTGATTGCTGATGCTAGAACTTCTAACACTATGTTAAACAACAGCAGTGAGAGTGGACATCCCTGTCATGTTCCTGATCTCTGGGACAAAGCTCTCAGTTTTTCCCCATTAGGATGATGTTAGCTGTGGGCTTTTCATAAATGGCTTTTATGATGTTTAAGTATGTTCCTTCTATCCCGACTTTTTCGAGGGTTTTTATTAAGAAAGGATGCTGAATTTTGTCAAATGCTTTTTCTGCATCGATTGACAGGATCATATGGTTCTTATCTTTTCTTTTATTAATGTGATTTATCACATTGATTGATTTGCAAATGTTGCACGGGCCCTGCATCCCAGGAATGAATCCCACTTGATCATGGTGAGTAATTCTTTTTATATGCTGTTGAATTCAGTTTGCTAGTATCTTGTTGAGAATTTTTGCATCCATATTTATCAGAGATATTGGCCTGTAGTTCTCTTTTTTTGCTGGGTCTCTGGTTTGGGAATCAAAGTAATGCTGGCTTTATAGAATGAGTCTGGAAGTTTTCCTTCCCTTTCTACTTTTTGGAACAGCTTGAGAAGGATAGGTATTATCTCTGCTTTAAATGTCTGGTAGAATTCCCCAGGGAAGCCATCTGGTCCTGGACTCTTATTTGTTGGGAGATTTTTGATAACTGATTCAATTTTGTCACTGGTTATGGGTCTGTTCAAGTTTTCTATTTCTTCCTGTTTGAGTTTTGGAAGTGTGTGGGTGTTTAGGAATTTGTCCATTTCTTCCAGGTTGTCCAGTTTGTTGGTATGTATTTTTTATATTATTCCCTGATAATTGCTTGTATTTCTGAGGGATTGGTTGTAATAATTCCATTTTCATTCATGATTTTTCTATTTGGGTCATTTCACTTTTCTTTTTGAGAAGCCTGGCTAGAGGTTTATCGATTTTGCTTATATTTTCAAAAAAACCAACTCTTGGTTTCATTGATCTGCTCTACAGTTTTTTTAGACTCTATATTATTTTTTCTGCTCTGATCTTTATGATTTCTCTTCTACTGCTGGGTTTGGGGTGTCTTTGCCATTCTGCTTCTATTTCCTTTAGGTGTGTTGTTAGATTTTGTATTTGGGATTTTTCTTGTTTCTTGAGATAGGCCTGGATTGCAATGTATTTTCCTCTCAGGACTGCCTTTGCTGCGTCCCAAAGCGTTTGGATTGTTGTATTTTTATTTTCATTTGTTTATATATATTTTTTTAATTTCTTCTTCAATTGCCTGGTTGACCCATTCATTCTTTAGTAGGGTGTTCTTTAACCTCCATGCTTTTGGAGGTTTTCCAGACTTTTTCCTGTGGTTGATCAAGCTTCATCGCATTGTGGTCTGAAAGTGTGCATGGTATGATCTCAATTCTTGTATACTTATGAAAGGCTGTTTTGTGACCCAGTACGTGATCTATCTTGGAGAATGTTCCATGTGCACTCAAGAAGAAAGTATATTCTGTTGCTTTGGGATGCAGAGTTCTAAATATATCTGTCAAGTCCATCTGATCCAATGTATCCTTCAGGGCCCTTGTTTCTTTATTGATTCTCTGTGTAGATGTTGTATCCATTGTTGTAAGTGGAGTATTAAAGTCCCCTGCAATTACCATTCTTATCAATAAGGTTGCTTATGTTTCTGATTGTTTTATATATTTGGGGGCTCCTGTATTTGGCACATAGACATTTATAATTGTTAGCTCTTCCTGATAGATAGACTCCGTAATTATTATATAACGCCCTTCTTCATCTCTTGTTACAACCTTTAATTTAAAGTCTAGTTTGTCTGACATAAGTATGGCTACTCCAGCTTTCTTTTGACTTCCAGTAGCATGATAGATAGTTCTCTATCCCCTCACTTTCAATCTGAAGGTTTCCTCAGGTCTAAAATGAGTCTCTTGCAGACAGAAAATAGATGGGTCTTGATTTTTATCCATTCTGATACCCTATGTCTTTTGGTTGGGGCATTTAGTCCATTTACATTCAGTGTTATTATTGAAAGATGGGTTTAGGGTCATTGTGATGTCTGTAGGTTTCCTGCTTATAGTGATGTCTCTAGTCCTTTGTGGTCCTTGCAACATTTCACTCACAGAATCCCCCTTAGGATGTGTTGTAGGGCTGGTTTAGTGGCGATGAATTCCTTCAGTTTTTGTTTGTTTGGGAAGACCTTTATCTCTCCTCCTATTCTGAATGACAGACTTGCTGGATAAAGGATTATTGGCTGCATATTTTTTCTGTTCATCACATTGAAGATTTCCTGCCATTCCTTTCTGGCCTACCAAGTTTCAGTAGATAGGTCTGCCACTTGTCTTATTGGTCTCCCTTTATATGTTAGAGTGTGTTTATCCTTAGCTGCTTTCAGAAGTTTCTCTTTATCCTTGTATTTTGCCAGTTTCACTATGATATGTCATGCAGAAGATCGATTCAAGTTACGTCTGAAGGGAGTTCTCTGTGTCTCTTGGATTTCAATGCCTTTTTCCTTCCCCAGATCAGGGAAGTTCTCAGCTATGATTTCTTCAAGTACACCTTCAGCCCCTTTCTCTCTTCGTCTTCTGGAATTCCTCATATGGATATTGTTCCATTTCATTGCATCACTTAGTTCTCTAATTCTCCACTAATACTCCTACATTGTTTTAATCTCTCTTTTTCTCAGCTTCTTCTTTTTCCATAATTTTATCTTCTAATTCACCTATTCTCTCTTCTGCCTCTTCAATCTGAGCTGTGTTCACCTCCATTTTATTTTGCACCTCATTTATAGCATTTTTTAGCTCCTCATGACTGTTTCTTAGTCCCTTGATCTCTGTAGCAATAGATTCTCTGCTGTCCTCTATACTTTTTTCAAGCCCAGAGATTAATTTTATGACTATTATTCTAAATTCTTGTTCTGTTGTATTGCTTAAATCATTTTTGATCAATTTGTTAGCTGTCACTACTTCCTGGAGTTTCTTTTGAGGAGCATTCTTCTGTTTTGTCATTTTGGATAGTCCCTGGAGTGTTGTGGAACTGCAGGGCACTTCCCCTGTGCTGTCTGGAGTAACTTGTGTTGGTGGGCAGGGCCGCAGTCAGACCCAATGTCTGCCCCTAGCCCACCTCTGGGGCCAAGTCAGACTGGTGTGTACCTTATCTTCCCCTCTCCCAGGGGCAGGACTCACTGTGAGTGGTGTGGCCCCTGTCTGGGCTACTTCCACACTGCAAGGCTTGTGGTGCTGCTTCAATGGGATCTGGCATATTAGCCAGGGTAGATCTGCAAGGTGCACTGGGGCAGGAGGGGCAGGCTTAGCTCATTTTGCCGTCAGTGGTCCCCTATGGGAGGGGCCCTGCAGCATTGGGAGGGAGGCAGGCCCATCGGAAGGATGGATCCACAGAAGCACAGTGTTGGGCATTTGCATGGTGCAAACAAGTTCAGTGACGGGAATTGGTTCCCTTTGGAATTTTGGCTGGGGGATGGGAGAGGGAAATGGCGCTTGCCAGAACCTTTGTTCCCCCCACCCCAGGTCTGTCCTTCCGGGCCTAACAACTCTCCCTCCTGGCGTCCTCTCACCTGCCCCACTCTCTGAGAGCACAGCTGTTGACTTATAACATTCCAGATGTTAAGTCCTGCTGGCTGTCAGAACTCACACCATCGGGCCCCTCTGCTTTTGCAAGCCAGACTCAGGGGCTCGCCTTGCCAGTCGGGCTGCCCCTCTACAACCCTGCTCCGTCCTGCCAGTCCGAGTAGCATGCACCACCTCTCTGCCCTTCCTACTCTCTTCCGTGGGCCTCTTGTCTACACTTGGGTCCAGAGAGTCCATTCTGCTTGTCTTCTGGCAGTTTTCTGGGTTATTTAGGCAGATGTGGGTGGAATCTAAGTGATCAGCAGGAGGAGGTGAGCCCAGCGTCCTCCTGCCACCATCTTCCCTCTTTCCTTATCAAAAGTGATGAGGGATTTTTTAAAATAATGTACACATTAACTTATTCTCAGGATAGGGATAGTCTTCCTAAACATAAAAAAAAAATTTAGGGGTGCCTGGGTGACTCAGTTGGTTAAGCATCTGACTCGTGATTTGGCTCAAGTCATGATTTCACGATTTGTGAGATCAAGCCCCATGTCTGGCTCTGTGCTGACAGTGAGGAGTCTGCTTGGGATTCTCTCTCTTTCTCTCTCTCTCTCTCTCTTCCCCTCCCCTGCTTGCTCATGCATGCTCTCTTTCTCTTTCTCTCTCAAAATAAATGAATAAACCTTAAAAAATTATAAAAGCAAAGATTTACATGAAAATTAGGTAACATATAATTTTACCCATAAATTTCTTCATAAATTAAAAGAGGATAATATCTAGTTTGGGGAAGGTAAAATACAACAGGCATTCTCGTGCATTACTGGTGAGAGTATAAACTGATAGATCCTCCCTGAAGGGAAATGAAAGTATTTAGGACTTTGATCCACCAATGTCACATCCAGAAAGTGATCAAAAATAAATGAGCATATAAACATATAAAGATGTGTATATAGAGGTATTACATAATCATTTATAATCACAAAATTTGGAAAACCTAAAACCTAAATATTCAACAATAAGGTGGTTGTTTAAAAAGCCATAGTATATCTACATAAACTGACTACTAAGAAAATATTACAAATAAAACTGTAGAAAAATATTAAGGATATTCTCCACATAAACAAAAAATACATGTTCAGAGTATATTATTAAACTATGGGTCATAAGTCAATGCATATATGATCCTATTTTTGTTAAAAAGACAAATATATCACATGTATAGAAAAAGATGGGAAGAAAGTACTTCAAAATGTCCATGCTACTTAACTCCATAGAGTAGGGTAATAGAGGATTTCTACTTTCTTCCCTTTGCTCGTCCATATTATTTTACATATCCTACAAGCATGTATCATCCCTATGATTTGCAATTACTGTTTAAAAGAGAAAATAAATTCTTTTAAAAGATCATGTAAAATCCTATTTCTGTAATTTAATAATTAATCAATAATGTGTCACTTATTAGAAATGGCACTATAATTCCTTGTTATAAGTTTGTACTCCATAAATTAATTAACTAATAATTCTACCACTTGACTTTCAACTCGTGTAAACTCTGAGTTCTTTACAAAGCATTTAAGAAACTTCATTGCCCATTTTATGCACCCATTATGGCAATTGCTAAAATATTCACTTACTTATTAGGGCAACTGCTAAAATATTCCACTTACATTTTCATGAAGCTATTTCACAAAATCAGCCTTTTTAAGTCTGAAAGTTGGATGCAAGTATTTCACCTTAATTTGATATTTTCTCATTTCCTCTTAGGTAGACAACTAATAACAAATGAAACATACATAAAACAGATACACTAAAGGTGAAAAATCCTCTGGCAACTGCACATCACCGTTTGCTACACAGCTCCTGAAATAGTTCATGATGAAAGCATATCCTAGGAAAGGCAGTTTTAAAGTCTGCATTTCATTGACTCCATAACTGAAGGTCAGAATTATCATACTGGTATAAAGTAGATGTCAAAACATAGTAATTATAAATAGCTATTTTAATGAGCCACAAACAATAATTTCCTATTGCTTTCATAAAGATTACTCCAAAATATGAAGGGAAATATTTATATTTATGTTGTCTTAAACCAAGAGGATTCCTTCTTAATTCATCAGCAAATTAAACTTCAAAAACATTATTTTACAATGTTGACACAATGAAAATAAATGACATGTTTATTTCCTGCTAATCACATCTCTTCTTTAATTATCACGGATCCCAAACCCTTCGGGAAATGAAGAAAGGCAGGCCAGCTGGTTCAAACATGTCATGTCATGTCATGAACTTTTTCTCTGTTTCTTCCTCATCATATAGGAAATGCTTAGGGACTACTTTTTCCCTACATAAACATTTGGAATGTTGAGTCCAGTCATCCCACAAGGCACATACTTGCTCCCTTGAGAACAGGCACCTTAGGGAGTCATATGCACTTCTTCAAGTGTCATGGGTACTGTCAGCCCACCACCCCACAGGGCACCTGAGAGACCAGAGGAAGGAATGAACACACATGTACTGAATATCTTGTTCCTAAAATTCATATAACCTCAAAGATAATATGACTCAAAAAGAGTAGTTTGGCAGAGTCTTGAATACATCTCTCAGAATGGACTGCATTTCTATTCTTAACCCCACCTTCTCTTCTGTTCTTGAGCCTCTCTTCAATTATGTTTCCATAGAATATTGCTGACTTAAGATACCTCTATGAACTGAGATTGAAAGTAAAAGGACAATTGGGATTACTAACAGTTTCCTTGGAAGTTGTATTTGATTCTAGGAGGAATTAAGTGGGGGTAAGGTCTGGCTAGAAAGCTAAGGCATTTAGTCTTGCCAAGATTCACGAACTCATAGAAATAATCTGATCTCCCTATGGAAGACTTAAGTCATTGACCATGGGAGAGCTTCAGTGAGGGTATGATACAACCCCTCATCTCAAGGGTGTGGAGCCATCAGCCCAAAATGACCCCCCAAGCTCTTCCTCAGACAGCCCACCTGTCCACATAGCTCTGAAGGCATCCAGAGACCAATGGGTCACTGCTGACAATAAAGGCACAAATTAAGGTATACAATCTCGCTTCATCCAAACCTCCTCTCTGATGTAGACATATTATAAAGTTGTACCTCTTCCACTCAAGTCAGCATTGTCATGCAGAAGCTCAGGCTTTTCAGAGAGTCCCAGAGCAAGCCATGTCCCACCACCCTCACTACCTTTCCCCCTAACTAATTAGTGTAAATGCTGCATAGACAAAAATAAAACAAAGTTGTCATTTAAATGGTGTCCCTTGACCTTTGGATCTGAATGTCTTCAGAAGCACTTTGGCAGGATGAGCCTGGAGGGCCCCTGGGAGGGTAGAACTCTCTATTAGAAATTTCAGAGATCTGGAGCAAGAGTCTCCAACAGACTTACCCCTGAGGCACAGATTCCCAGAGTCCCTTTCTTACAGAGAAGACCAAATCTCTTGGGCCTTCTACATCTCATGTCATTAGTGAAGAAGGGACCCAGAACTCTGGGTGCTCATCCCCCAGACTCTGATTCCCATATGGTTCTGTAAGCTCTAAGTTAACACCCCAGACCATCGCTTTCCATTCTTGTTCCCTGCTTTTTCACTCTCTGTCGCACCACCTGCATGTTATAGTTTTCACTTATTATGACTTTGTCCCCTCCTCACACAAATATAAACTGCGTTCAGGCAAGGAATTTTGTTTTGTTCACTGTTACATCCCCACCACCTACAACACATTGTAGGTACAAATACATGTTTTTTAGTGACTGACTGAATGAATAAATAAATAAATGCCCATATATTGCCTTTGGAATACCTAAAATTAAGTAAGATATTTGATTCGCTGAGTTATTTTAAATTCTCTTTTGAAAAATGTTAGTCTTCCATTTCATAGAGAAGAATTTTCCTATGGGGAGTCTAGGATGCATTATACGATGGGAAGGAAGGTACTTATCAGATTTCTTTCCTAATTTAAGTTTGCTTTAGTTTACCACTAAGATTTGTGGTACATATATTGATGAGAGGCACAGTGAAGCAGTCAAGTAGAAACAGGCTGATTTCCAGGAGAAACTGAGTCCAGCTTGATCTTTTACTTCTTTGTAATCTTGCCATGGACACCTAAAGCTTCTTTTTCTTAAGAACCAGCCATATGTTACAAATGGGTTGCTTTAGTGCAAAATTAATATAACATTTTAGCCAATATTATCCTTAACAATATATTTTATCTAACAATAGGGATTGGCCTTTTAACAATTAAAGAAGCCATGAGCATTGACCGAATATATGATTTGTCAGTCTTTGTTAAGAACTACTGACCTTAATGTGAAGACATCAAACAAATTCAAAAAATGTGACCTGATATGGGGCAGAGGAAGAAAATCTGATTGCAGGGGATAATATTTAATTCTAGAAACCAGACTGTGCAGATGGAAAATGAATCAGAAATATGACTTAAATAGAGACAAAGGAAACTTGCTAACCAGTATCTTTTCCAGCATATAGTGATGGGGAGACTCTCCAAGGATCCCCATGGCTGAGGCAAGAAACCCTTGAAGTAAGACCTCTGTTATTTAAATGTAGCTCTGAGCTGCTTCAAATCAATCTATCAGAAATGTTAAACCTCTTTTGAAACATATTTATGGTTGGATGCCCCTCAATTGAGAAAAGGGAAACGGGAAGTTCCTGCATGCATACTTCTTTTGCTTACATGAGCTTCATTTGTACAAGGTGATGGCACAGAGCAGCCATAAATGCTGCTGCTTGTCAGGGTAGATAACCTGCCAGCCCTGCCTCCTCCCTACCTTTTTCCCGTCACTTTTATGTGTTCTGCAGAAAGGTCCATAAAGCAACACACCTGTCTTCTGGAAGGGTAAGCTCAGTTAGTTTCCAACATCATTAAATAACAAAATGATCGGCAGTGTTGTATCCAAATCTTGAAAGCCTGCCTCACTCTCAACTTTCTGTGTTGGGATTTAAAATAGGAGCAAGATGTAGGGCACTAGGGACTGATGTCGTGTGATTAAGGTGTGGCATTCTTGGTTTCCACTGGCTCTGACCCGTCTGCTTTGATCTGATTTGATGGTTTCTTTAAGAGTGGACACAGATGATAATGAAAAGCAACACAGGAGGAAAGCTGCAGTATAGAGGAGAGCATGCAAGCCTTTCAAGCCAGAATTCCTGCAGGTTGATGGTAAAATGAAGGAAGGAAGGAAGGAAGGAAGGAAGGAAGGAAGGAAGGAAGGAAGGAAGGGAGGGAGGAAGAAAATTTAATTGGATTCTGTTTTAGCTCCCAATAAATGCAATAGTTAGGTCCCTGAGCTTAGTGAAGCGATCAATGCCCTCTGTAATGTCATCTGAAATGTACTGAAAAACTGTTCAACCCATCAAAACCAGTGCTCCTTCTGGCCTGCTGAAGTACATGCCAACATACACACACACACACACACACACACACACACACACACACACATTCATAAAGATGTTTATGCTCATGATTTCTTTCATATCTAAAATCAATGTCACTAAAAATTTGAAGAAAATGGCTGGGAGAAACACCAGATATTCATGACACCAATTAAGTTACATGTATTTTCTTGGGCTTATCAAATGACTAAGTCATCAAACATAGGCCTAATTAGTTTAAATTCAGAGAAGAGTAAGCCTGGGATAACAGGGAGCCAGTAGGAAGATACTGGACCAGAGAGAGAATACCTGGGATGAGTGGCTGTAGGATGAGTAAGGGAACAATGAATCCTGAGAGACTGAAATGGAAAGAAACGTCTGCTGATGGCACATGCTGAGGGAAATACTGTCTTTTTCATATATTCTCTCCATGAGTGGTCTAATAATGATAATTAATCTACTAAGAATAACACTAGCTTTTACTTATTAAATCCTCATACATTATAGGTGCTTTGCAGATATTAACACATTTCATCTTTACAATAATCCTATTAAAAAGTAACAATAATAATTGCTAATTTGCAAGGGAGCAAACTGAGACTAAAGTAAATAAATTAACCCTCAGACATGCAGATGGGATTTGAAAGCTGTTCCATCAAACTTCAAAGCCAGTAGCTTTTAAGCAGTAGTTCTCAAGGTAGCCCCAAGCCAGCAACATCACCATTGTGTGGAAACTAGTTAGAAATGCAAATTTCTGAACCCATACCATTTCTACAAAATCAGAAATGGAGAATGGGATTGGGATTTGGCATTCTGTATCTTAACAAGCCTTCTAGGTGATTCTGAACCACAAAGTCCGAGAACCAGGTGTCTATTAGGGAGTCTGTTCTCTTTCAAATGAAGGGTAAGTGTTTTGGGTGGTGAGAGGAAGATAAAAGCTGAAATCATTACCAGCCATGTTATACCAGGACATAATATACAATAAGATAATATACCTGAGATAATATTATACCAGGACAAAAAATACAAGGCTGAAAAGGAAGAGGAAAGAGTCAGACCACAAAATATCCTGTAGTTAAAGCAGAGCCACTTGGGTTGGAAAGGATCTAGGAACGGTAAATCCCAATGTGGGCAAAGGCAGGTCCCCCAGGAGTTAGAAATGATATAGGTGGGAGATACCAGGGAGATGAGACTCAGGTTCAGCAGTCAAGAATGATCAGACCTAAATAATAATAAATCCACGATCATTGAAAGCTAAATTCAACTGATTTTTAAAGGCAGCAAATCCTTACAGAAAGCAAAATAAGAAGCAATGTGACATGAACACACTCCTGATAATACATTCATCCTTCATCATGTTTGTCTTTACTGATTTACAATGAATTAGTGATTGTTTCAAGTGAATTATGCTTTCTGTATTTAAGTTATGGTAGCTATTGGCATCTTATAAGCCATAATTATATTTAATACTATTTTAATTTTTTTTAAAACAGCAGTATTGAGGTCTAATTGACATAAAATGAACTCTACACTTCTAAAGTGTACAGTTTGCACTTTTGACATACGCATACCTGTGAAACCATTACTATAGTCAAGAAAAGCGCCCATATCTATCATTCCCAAATCTTATCTTGTGTCCCTTTGTACTTCTGTCCAGCCCTTCTCTGGCCCATCCCACCTCAGGCAAACTCTGTTTTGCTTTTGATTATTATACATAAATTTGCATTTCTTAGAAATTTGCATAAATGGAATACTTCAGCATGTACTTTCTTTTGCTTGAATTCTTTCATTAAGCTTGATTATTGTGAAATTCTTCCATGTTGTAGCATTTATCAATAGTATATTCCCTTTTTATGGTTGAAAGGTATTTTGTTACATAGCTATACCACAGTATTTGATGAACATTTAGGTTGTTTTCATTGTTTGACTATTACAAATACAACTATAAACATTCTTCAACAAGTTTTTATATAGATATATACTTTATTTTCTATTGCTAAAATACCTGTGTGTAGAATGCTAGATCATACAGTAGGTGCATATTTCACGTTTTCTTTCAAATGCCACACTTTCAAAGTAGCTGTATTATTTCAAATTCCCATAAAAAATGTATGTGTGCCAGTTCCTCAAGATCCTCACCAGTTCTTGGGATCATCAGTCCTGTTTAATTTTAGCTACTCTAATGGAAGTGTATTATTATTTCATTATGATGTTAAATTGCATTTTCCTAATGACTATCAACCTAATGTTGAGCATCTTTTCATATGCTAATTTCCATCTGTATATCTTCTTAAGGGGGATGTCTGTTTAAATCACTTGCCTGTTTTCTTTTTTTCTTTTTTTTTTTTAATTGGGTTGTTTGTTTCTGTATTATTAAGTTTGGAGAGTTTTGTATGCATTCTAGAGACAAGTCCTTTATTGGACACATGCTTTATAAATATTTTCTCCCAGTCTGTGGTGTGTCTTTTCATCCCCTAAACAGTGTCATTTGAAGAGAACACGTTTTTAATTATGATGAAGTCCAATTTACCAATGTATACTTTTTATGAAATGTGCTTTTAGTGTTTTAACTAAAAAAGCTTGGCCTAATGCAGTCAAAATCATTTTTCCTATCTTTTTGTTAAGAAATGTTTTAGTTTTATATTTTACATTTAGGTCTGTGATTCATTTTGTGGATATGATGCAATTAGTTGAAGTTTTTTTTGTTTTTTTTTAAATATGTATATCCAGTTGTTTTAGCTCCATTTATTGAAAAGATTATTCTTTTGCCACTGAATTGTATTTGTACCCTTGCTAAAAATCAGTTGTCCAAATATGCCTAGATACATTTTCATGTATTTCTGAACTCTCCACTTTGTTCCACTGAACTTGTTTTGGCTATTCTAGGTCTTTTGCATTTCTATCTAAATTTGTGAATCACGGGTTCCTGGGTGGCTGAGTAAATTAAGCATCAGACTCTTGATTTTGACTCAGGTCATGATTTCATGGTTTGTGAGATCTAGCTCTGCATGGGGATTCTTTCTCTCTGCCCCTCCCCCACTTGTGCCTGCATGTGCTCTTTCTCTCTCTCAAAATAAATAAACTTAAATAAATAAATAATAAATAAATAAAATAAATTTTAGAGTCAATACATCATTTTCTACCCCCCAAAAGAGGTCCCTTTTGATTGGCATTGCATTGGTGTTGTATGGAAACCAATTTGACAATAAATTTCATATACTGAAAAAAAAAAAGAAAGTATACATCAATTTGAGGAGAACTGACATATTAACAATAAAGTCTTTAAAATTTTTTTTAACGTTTATTTATTTTTGAGACAGAGAGAGGCAGAGCATGAACAGGGGAGGGTCAGAGAGAGGGAGACACAGAATCCGAAACAGGCTCCAGGCTCTGAGCTGTCAGCACAGAGACCGCCGCGGGGCTCGAACTCACGGACCGTGAGATCATGACCTGAGCCAAAGTCGGCCACTTAACCGACTGAGCCACCCAGGCGCCCCTTAACAATAAAGTCTTTAAATTCATGAACATGGTATGTCTCTCTGCCTGTTTAGTTCTTCTTTCACTTCTCTCAACACTGTTTTGTAGTTTTCAGTGCACAGGCCTTTCACATCATTGGTCAGTTTTATTCCAAAGTATTTCTTTCTCTTTTTAAAATACTAGTATGCTTTTTTTTTTTTAATTCTGATTATTTGGTGCTAGCATATAGAAACAAAATTTATATTTGTGCATTGGTCTTGGATCTTGAAACATTGCTAAACTCAATTATTAGATCCTGTTGTGCTTTTTTTTTGGGGGGGGGTTGACATTCCACTGGACTTTCTATGTGGATAATCATTTTACCTGTAAATATAGTTCTATTTCTTCTTTACCAATTTGGATGTTTGTTAATTCTTTTTATCTTCTTGCACTTGCTAGAACATCTCATACAATGTTGAATAGAATTTCCAAAACCATATAGTCTTGTGCTGTTTGGATGCAAAAGGGAAATCATTTGGTCTTTCCCAATTACATATGATTTTATCTGTTGGTCTTTCATAAAAGCCCATATCAGGCTGAAAAAGTCACCTTCTACTCCTACTTTGCCAAGAGGTTTTATCAGGGATGGAGACTGGGTTTTGTAAAAGGCTTTTTCAGTATCTATTAAAATGATCATGTAATTTTCTTTTTATAGTTTTTAGTATAGTGAATTGCATTGATTTTCAAATATTAAGACAACCATACATTCCTAGAAGAAACTACATTTGGTCATGGTTTTATATATACTTGAATTTGGGTGGGTTTCTTTTTTTTTAATGCAAGTTTATGAGACATATTGGTATGCAGGAGTGTTTTGTTTTGTTTTTTTGTGGAATGTCTTTGTTAGATTTGAGTATTCATGTATTGCTGACCACATAAAGTAAGGAAAATATCCCCCCCCCCTTTTCAGTTTTCTGGAAGAGACTGTATAGAGTTAGTATGAATTTTCCCTTATTTGTTTGGCAGAATTCACCAATGGCTTATGAAGTTATCTGAGCTGGTCATCTCTATGGAAATGTTTTTAAAACATATTTAATTTAATGACATAGGGTTATTTTGGTTATTGCATCTTGAGTTAGCACTGGAAATTTGTTTCATCAAGGAATTGCAACATTTCATCTAAGTTGCTGAATTTCTAATTGTAAAGTTGTTAATAATGCCTTACTATCTTTTTAATACCTTCAGATTCTGTAGTTATTTCATCTTATTCCTGATATTGGTAATTTCTCCTTTCCATGTTTTTTTTCCCCTAATTAATCTGGTGAGAGGTTTATCATTTTTATTTTCTCAAATAATGAATTTGGGGATTTATCTTCACTAACTTTTTCTATTTTCTATGTCACTGATGTCTCCTCTAGTCCTTAATGTTTCCTTTCTTCTACTTACTTTGGGTCTACTTGCTCTTCTTTTTATAGTTTCAGATTGAGAACTTTCTCCTTTTCTAATATTGGTGTTTTCTATAAACAGCCTATGTTCTACTTTAGCATCATTTTGGTAATTTTGATATGTATTTATATATTCATTAAACTGAAAATGCTTCCTAATTTCCTTTTTTATCTCTTCTTTGCACCATGAGTTAGAGTATATTAGTTTCTAAATATTGGATATTTCATAAGTATCTTTTTGTTACTGGTTTAATTCCACAAAGATGCAAGAACATCCTTCTATTACTTGAATTATATCTATTGAGATGTGTTTTATGGCCAAGAATGTATCTTATTTTGTTAAATATTCCATGTGTACCTGTACAGAATGTATATTCTTCTGTCTTTGAGTATGGTTTTCTACAACTGTTTGTTAGCCAATGTGATTGACAGTGTTAAGTGTTTCATATTTTTATTGACATTCTGCCTACCCTATTTTATCAATTATTTAGAGAGAATTATTGAAACTTCTGATTACCTGTGTATTTGTCTATTTCTTTTAGTAATTCTATTATCTTTATTTCATATACTTTGAAACTCTTTTATCATGTGCATCAATATTTAGGGTCATTATGACTTTTTTAATGTTTATTTTTGAGAGAGAGAGAGAGAGAGAGAGAGAGCGAGCATGAGTAGAGGAAGGGTAGAGAGAGAAAGGGAGACACAGAATCTGAAAACAGGCTCCAGGCTCTGAGCTGTCAGTACAGAGCCAGACACAGGACTCAAACTCAGGAACAGCAAGACCATGACTAGGCCCAAGTCGGACTAGGCTTAACCAACTGAGCCACCCAGGCGCCCCTCATTATGACTTCTTTATTGGTTGACTCCTTTGTACCTATTAAATGACATTCTTCATGCCTATACTATTTACTCAGTAACCTTATTTTGGTATTAATATAGCCAATCCAGTTTTTGTTGTTGTTGTGTTAGTATGCTATATCTTTTCCCATCATTCTACTTTTATCTATTTGTGTTTGTATGTTTTAAGTCTTTTTCCTGTAGGCAGCATAAAATTGGGTGTTGCTTTTTAATCTCTGCCTTCTAATTGGGGTACTTAAACCATTTATGTTTGACTATTGATGGTTTATATATGACTATATCATCATGTTTAAGTCTATCATTTTTTCTGATAATTCCTTTTCTTCTTTCCATTTCTTCTTTCCTTTTTTATCTTCTTCTGCCTTCTTTAGAATATTTTATGATTGTATTTTTTCTCTTTTTGGCTATTTAGCTACTTTGGATTTGTAGTATCTATCTTTAACTCATCAGACTTGAAATTCATGAAATATTAGATCATTTTACATAGAGTTGAAGAATCTTAAGAATAGTACATTTGAATTTAAACCCTCCTGATCTTTGTAAGATTGTGGTCATACATGTTACTTTTACATCTATTATATACCTACAGTACTTTGTTTTTTTTCTTTAAATAGAAAGTTATCTTTTAATGAGATTTAAATTGTAATGCAAAGTTATATATACATACTAATATTGTTTCCAATGCTTTCCATCTCCTTTATGTAGATCAATATTTTATCTAAGGTAGTTTTTCTTCCATCTGAAATTTTACATTTCTTGTAATATAATGGTGTTGGTGAATTCTTTCAGCTTTTTCATGTCTAAAAATATTTAATCTTCATTTTTTAAAGATATTTTCGTTAGTATAGAATTATTGCTTGATAGTTATTTTTTTTCAGTACTTTGAAGATATTGCTCTATTGCCTTCTCCCTTGTCTTTTTTTTTTTTTCTGACAAGATATCAGCCATTCTCTTATTTTTATCCCTATGAATGCAAGGTGTTTTTTTTTCCAACCCCACCCCCAGCTGCTTTTAAGATTATTCTTTTTGGGGGGCACCTGGGTGGCTCAGGTCATGAACTTGAGTTCAAGCCCCCTGTCAGGCTCTCTGCTGTCAGCACTGAACCTGCTTGGGATCCTCTGTCCCTCTCTCTCTCACTCTCTCTCTGAAAAACAAATAAACATTAAAAAAAAGATTATTCTTTTCTTTTTTTTTTAAGTTTCTTTATTTATTTTGAGAAAGAGTGATAGAGAGAGAGCACATGCTAGTGGGAAAGCGGCAGAGAGAAAGAGGGAGAGAATCCCAAGCAGGCTCTGCACTGTTAGCTCTGAGCCCCGCACGGGGCTCAATCCCACCAACTGTGAAATAATGACCTGAGCCAAAATCAAGAGTTAGATGCTTAATAAAATTATTCTTTGTCACTTTTTTGTGCATTGTGATTATTATGCACCTTGAGACAGTCTTGTAGTGTTTCTTATTTATGTGATTCATTAATCTTCTTGGGTCTACGAGTTTACAGTTTCTATCAAACTTCTAAATTTTTCAGCTTTTATTTCTTCAAATATTTTTTCTCTCTCCCCACTTATGAAAACCACAATTATACATGTTTAAGCTGCAGAAAATTGTCCCACACCTGATGTTCTGTTCATCTTTTACAATTATCTTTTCTGTTTTTCATTTTGCATAGTTTCTACTGTTATGTCTTAAAGCTTACTAATCTTTTTTTTGTGCAGTTTAATTTGCTAATAGCCATATGTACACTTCATAGTTTTCATGTCTCAAGGTTAGATTTGTGTTTTGTTTTGCTTTTTTGTTTTCCTGGCTTCTACGTAATATTTTTGAATATATGGAATAAAATTATAAAATTATAACTGTTTTTGATGTTTTTTTTCTGTTTATTCTGGTATCTGTGTTAGCTCTACATCTTTTTTATTGATTGCTTTATCTCCTTATTATGGGTCATATTTTCATGTATCTTTTTTGCCTGGTTATTTTTTATTGAATGTCAGACATTGTAAATTTTACCTTGTTGGTTGCTGGGCATTTTGTTTTTCTATAAATATTTTTGAGCTTTGTTGTAGTACAAAGTTAAGCTACTTTGGTCCCTTTACATCTGGCTTTCAAAGAGTGTTCAGCAGGACTAGAACAGTGCTCAATCTAAGCTAATTATTTCCCCACTAAGGCAAGAAATGTAGAGTACTATACCTAATATCCTATTAATCATAAGGTTTTCCAGTCTGGCTGCTGAAGACTGGCACGTTTCCCAGCCCTGTTCCCTGATGGTTCTTTCCCTGTCCTTGGGTAGTTTCCTCACATACATATGGCTGATCAATACTCAGCTGAATACTTGAAGGAAACCGTCTGCAGGTCTCTGGAGTTCTGTCTTTGTGAAGCTCTTTCCTCACCAGTACTCTGTCCTGCAAACTCAAGCTGCCTTGTTCTCCCCAAAGCTGTGGGAGCTGTGTTTCCTCAAATATGGGAATTTCCATAGCCTAGCAGTATAGCCTAGAAACTCTGAAGGTAGAAACATTGGGCAATCATAGAGCTCCCTGCATTTGTTTCCCAGCTCTCAGGGATCACCGTCTTTCCTTTTTTGATATCCAGTGTCTTGAAAACCATTTTTCATATACTGTATTTGTTTTTCATAATTTCTAGTGGGAGTATAAATATAATCAGTTACTCTACCTTGGACATAACTGGAAGAACATAGTTTTGCTTCATAACTTGTATTTTCCAACAGAAACCCAAGCTTATTTAATGTCTACCTGCCACAACAATGCTGAGCAATTTATAGCTAAACAAATTAGAATACTAATATTCATTGCCCCCACAATAACTGCCAAATGGTGTTTGCTAAAGAGAGTAGTTACTATGTCTTAGCCATTTTGCCAGATAGTTTACATAAATTATCTCTATCCTTAACATCTTATGAGGTTTTACCTGTTTTTTTTAATTTTACTTTTTATATAAATGAGGGAAATTAGGTTTAGGAATGTGAAATAATATGCCATATATCCAGTAAATGATGTATTTAGCTTTCATATCCAGCTTTTTCTAATCAAAAACTTTGTACTTTTCATAGTGCTAAAGTTATTCTTTCCATAAAAGGTAAACAGAACATTTAATAGTGGATTTTCTAATTATGCTTTCCAGCTAAAGACATTAAAACATTTCTAACTTACCACCTTAAAAGATTTAGCTGACTAGCAGAATTTTAAAAGAGATTTTCTGTAGATCAGCAAGGAAAGGAAATTTATATTGCAAGAATGAAAGTGATAAAATGGAAAGAATATAAAGTGGTTAATTTTATCACTCAGTTTAATGCCAAATACTGAGAACAAGAATTTCCAGAAGAGAAGAGGACCCAGAGATGCAGAAGTGCAAAGGAAGACTCAGAAGGGGAAATTGGTTCACTTGACAAACTACTAAATAGCACATGATTGCTGGCTGAAAAACACAACTTCTAGACTTTTAAGAAGCTATATTATTCTGGGGGTTTACCAATTCCCCTTCTCAGATGTTGATGATACAAGGTTTTTAAGAATTAATATTGCCAATTTAATCTTCATTAAAGGTATCAAATATTTTTTGACTTAGAAAGATTTCAAAAATTCCTGTTCTTATTATTGAAAGGCACTCTCAGATCTTGGTTTAATTACTTGAATAAGAATTTAATAAATATTTTCAGTACAAAAATAATAATTTATTAAAACTCCTACATTATTATAACTGTTATAAAACATCAATTACACTGTACTACTGAATTGAACCAGTGATGAAAAATATAGAAAACAAACATCCATATATATTATGCAAACAACTATCAAGTAGTCAGGAATGATCAATTCGCTCTAATGTAATCCATGCAGTCAACCACAATAACCTTACATGAGAAGCGGGTCTGCTTTGTATTCATACCTCCATGGGTACAATGAATATTGAGTATCATGGGTAAAATGAGGATATATGAGGAGATAGAGAAAAAAAATCCACATAGCATTTGAGATCTCTATATTCCCTTAGGGATAACTGAAAGTAAAGTATCACCTTGAAAGGCATTAGGAAAAAAAGTTTCCAGAACTACTCTCTATTGATTATAGCTATTTAAAATTTCCTACACTGAAGCAAAATATAAACTTTAAGACTGTTTAATTCCAGTTGAAGAGAAGCCTAAGAAAGAATCTCCACTGTACAAATGAATACTCATGATACAATTTTCTTTATAGCATGGTTGTAAAGAATAGAAATGGAACTGATTTTCCCTAGGTGTCAGCATTCTTCAAGCACCCAAGGGACTTAGAGCTGACTGTTCTAGAGGGAGAAGAGACTTTGATATCTTTAAACATGGTTTGACTTACAAAAATGCAAAAGGCAAAATAGCAATAATGATGTTACATGTAAGTCTTCAGATGAACTATTAATAGATGCAAAATATCATGGTGATAATGTGAATACAGATATGGACTCATTATAAAATGCATATTGCTCTAAGAAGAGGGGCAGACTGCAGACTAAAAACATTTTTTGCAAATACTTTCTTGATAAATCATAGAAGGATAGAACTTCAAAACTGAAAAAGACCTTGGAAACCGTTTGATACAAATCTCGTATTTTGCACTTGAAGAAAACCCAAGGTTAGAAGGTGAAGGTGATTTGTTCAAAAGACTACAACAGAAAGAACTAAAACTAGAACCCAGCTCTGCTCACTTTCAGGAGACCATGTTTTAAATTAAATAAGTACACATTCTTCATGCTTATTTGTATTTGGCATCCCATAGGATTTGTGTTTTTTTTTTTTTTGAATGCATGTACATTTTTAGGACAAGTATTTTATAGAATTTAATTTGTTTTTATATGCTGCTGGGTGTTGAGTGCCAAATGATCCTTAAGGTTATTTTTTATTTCATGAGTACTTGTGCACCTACAAGTGAAAATATGTGGTTAGAATATTAATGGCAACATTTACTAAAGAAGACTAGGGGATCTGTCATGTCAATAGGTTTGGGAAACATCATGCTCCAAGGCCACCTTTGTTAAAAAAAAGAAGAAAAGAGGGGCGCCTGGGTGGCGCAGTTGGTTAAGCGTCCGACTTCAGCCAGGTCACGATCTCGTGGTCCGTGAGTTCGAGCCCCGTGTCAGGCTCTGGGCTGATGGCTCAGAGCCTGGAGCCTGTTTCCGATTCTGTGTCTCCCTCTCTCTCTGCCCCTTCCCCGTTCATGCTCTGTCTCTCTCTGTCCCAAAAATAAATAAACGTTGAAAAAAAATTTTTAAAAAAATTTAAAAAAAAAAAGAAGGAAAAGAAAGGAAGAAAGAGAGAAAAGAAAGAAAAAAACCTATTTCAAGTTATTTCTTAGAAAAAGAGATCCCAAAATTTTTGGCTGAAATGTTGAAAAATAATTGATGAGAGTTTCTTTTTAGCATCCATATCTATCCAGTGGCATGTTCTGTTTTTGTCATGATGAATATATTCCATGGCACAATAAAATTAAAATATCAACTTTTTTGTGCTCAATTTAGTTTAGCAAGTATTTTTTTTTTGCCTTCTTTCAATTAGTTGACACATATTTATAGAGTACCCACTATGTACCAGGCATTGTGCTAACTGCTAGAAATAAAAAGAGACCAAGATTGTCCCTACCTTCAAGAAGTTTCCAGTTTTAAGAAGAATCCAGGCAAACAAACAAGCAAAAAGGCAATTTATTTTCATTGCAATATGCTCAAAAAAATTATACAGAAAACCTGCTAAAGAGTGCCTAGTGGGAGAAAAAGAAATAAATAAAACGTTAAGTCACTTTGGCTATATTGGACACAATCCATTCTAAGTAACCAAATTGGAGGCAATCTATTGGTCCTTATGCTTTTCCTTCTCCAGAATCTTGGAACTATTATGTCCACTAGTTTGAGCACAGCTGCAAAGATTGATTTCATGTACTTATAATTTAATAAATGTTTAAAACCTTTTTATTGGTGTCTGGTTATATAGAGGATTGATAGAGTGTTAGGAATTGGCAGATCAAAGAGATGCTTGCCCTACATCCTGCTCTTAAGTTCCATGATAAGAACCAAAAACCTGATAGAGGGGGTATTTAGGAAAATAATAAAATAGGAATGAAAGATTAGAGCCCAAGAAATTATGCATATACAGATTAGAAGGTTTTTTTTTTAATTTCTGTGACTTTATTTCCTTTTCTTCCCTTCCACACTACTTGGGATTTCTCAATCATCTTCCTTCTGTTCCTCTGACAGTCCAAGCTACATAAATCGTCTATAATTTCACTTAAAACACCAGCAGGTAAAGAAAAATCTAATTTCAAATGATAGCATCTGTGATTTGTTCCTTTAATTGTTACAACTTGAAAATACTGACTTCCACAGTAGTTTCAGGGACTTGAACAGCAAGTAACTAAACTCCTTTGAAAGACTCTCTTTAGGAAAATAAAAGTACTCACTTCTCAAAGAATAAGTGAGCAGAAATAACAGAACCTGAGTTTGAAGCTTCCTGTGGAGATGGTTGGTCACCATGTCATTGACAGATTAAGACTAGGTTAAAAATTAGGCTCAAATCATACATTGATAAAATATATCCTCCTGATTACAAGCCACCTATTTCCTCACAAAATTTTTCAGAAACCATCTCAATAATTTCTGGGTAATTTTTATTGTTTGCAAGAATGTCTTAGTCATCTCCCCAGCATGAAGAAGATGGCACTATCCATACTGGCCATCTTCTAAAGGGATTTACATTCCTGGAAACCTACTGGAAGAAGGCAAGTTTTAACGTCTAAAGCATCCCCATCCCCTCCCGCTAGAGCTTGGAGTCTCTTTACTTTGCATCTCATGGGTATATAATTATGTGTAATTTGAATAGAAGACTAAGGTTTTTTTTTTAATAGAAACTCATTGGAAACTAAAATTGATAAATGAGTGAAATGAGTAAGTTAAGGCAGGAATGGGAAAGTAGGCATTGTTTTCTGCACTAGAGGATGAGGAGGTTAGATGAATATAAAGCTGTAAAAGGTAAAGTTGCCTGCAAAATAGACACTTATTTGGGCATTTAGGTCAGTTACTGTATACATGTAATCTTGTTTAATCTTCCCAGCAGTCCTTTAACAAAGGACACTGAGGCTTAGAAACTTAATTATCATTGGATCCTATGGTAGGGCACTTGAAGCCTCTATTTTCACCAGTTTCCTATCCAAAGCCCATGGGCTTTGGACATGTGCTCTATTAGCAGATAACTCAGGTAATACACTAACATTCATATGCTCCATTAACAAAGGGCAATATTGAATGGGAACTTGGGGCTCTAGAACAAACTTACTTGGCTCCTATAGCCTTTAATACTATAGATATGCTCTGCAGTTACCTTTAGCTTCCTTGTTTTCTCTGGCTACACTGATGAGCAGCTCAGTTGCAAATGACAAAAATCCAAGTTCCAGTTGCCTTAGGTCAAAAAGATTCGCTAACTGAAAAATCCAAGAGCACCAGTCTCTAGACAATATAAGGATTTGATTTTTTGTCATTTATCTTGTTGGTTGCATTTTGAGTCTCTTCGTGGTGACAAGATGCTGCCAGCAGTTTCAGACTGTCTTCCTTATATGTGTATATCTTGTGGAGGATAAGGGAATGGATAAATCTTTTACAGAACATGAATATTTAGTGTGACCCACATTGGCCTGAATTGAGAATACAAAGATGCCTGCACAAAAGAACGTAACACTCAGTTGGCCAGGCAGAACCACATTTCCATTCCTAAAGATGGCAATGGACCACTGGAGTCACATGGTAGTCAGGGTGGGTATTTTCCCATGAAAAAATAGGAGTGCTGTGCTCAGAAAAGAAAGGAAGGAAGGAAGGAAGGAAGGAAGGAAGGAAGGAAGGAAGGAAGAAAGAAAGAAAGAAAGAAAGAAAGAAAAAAGGCAATGTTTCCTAAATGTCAGAAAACATAACATTTCCACTACAGTTCAGAGTTAGGAAGAAAATAGAAATATTTGCTATAAAAAAGTCTATGGGCATACGCACCAAAGCTATAGGTGTTTGCCAATAACAGTGACAAACACATCATGGGTAATTCAAGACCAAGCAAACTCTGATATAAAATATAGCATGGTCATGCTTCTGCATGTTCAACCAGATGAGTGAGAACCACCTCTGTATACAAGGAACTCTGATGGAGATCATCACCCTAAAACAGGTATCAAATTGAAGAGACCTAGAATATAAGTCCTATCTTTAATGGACTAGCATCCCATCTCACCATAGTGGGATAATCTCCTCATAATAGATGCTCAGAACATCTATTAGCATTTCATGAAACACAGTTTGAGAAATCTTGCATTTTTGTCACCTCCTCAATGAATATTCATGTAGGAATATATACAGAGATATGGCTAGTTTATGAATAGTTTTTGATGTCCTGAGTTTGTGAAGGAAAACTTAGAGTTTTATAATTTTGGTGGTATCTAAAATACTGGTCCACTTTTCTTGTTTTTCCAGTGACCTTCCAGAAACAGGTCAAGGTCAGGGGATAATCTGTATCTGCAGAACATGATCAAAGCTAAATAATCATCTTGGTTTCATTATCACATATCTAGGTGAATTAAGCAATCACAAACAGGTCCCCTGACACTATCAGAAAAGAACTTAATCACAGACACCTCTGAAAGATGTCATGGCAGTCTATCCATGAGAGATAGGATAGTCTATGAGTTTCAGATGAATAGAATATGTTATCAGTATAACCCTATTTCCAATAGTGTTTTGGTTTTATTGTTATCCACATGGCAACACTGAAAGAAAAGTTGAAAGTCTTCACTTTGCAAGAGGAGAGGTTCTTCCACACATAGAAGCTTACCAATCATCTAGCCTACAAGAAGAGGTAGCATGGCATGCTAAGAAGTGACGAGGATGTGGCATATGAGGACTGTAGTTCAATTCCATTAGCGGCATGACCTTGAGCAAGTCACTTCATCTCTATAGGGCTCCATTTTCTCACTTACAAAATGAAGCCAATAGGATCTGCCCTGTCTGCCTCCTGAGTCTGTTGACAGTTAAATGTGTATAAAAAGTATTTTGTCAAATATGAACTACAGGTAGACAAAAATGTATATTTGTAAAAAAATATTACAAGATTTGAGAGGAAAATATTTTATATTGTTGTGTAAATAAACCATTAATTTTGTTTCCTGATCTTTCTTTTGCAAAACCAGTAAGGCCATTGTGGAATATAGTAAAGTGGTTTCAGGCAGAGCCTGTGGCAATAGAGACTCCCAACTCTCCAATGCTGCTTTGTACAACCATGACCCAGCTTTTCAACCTTTCAGTAACTTAGACTCCCCATGTATATTGATGAAAAAAATTATGAGGATTAAATGAGATAATGTAGGTAAAATGCTTTGCATAGCACCTGGCACATAATAAATGCCAGCAATTTATTGTGTCTATTACCAGAAAGGGTATGATTCTATTTTCTGTAGGCTTACTTCTCCTGGCTTCCCATCCTACTCAGGTCTCTATGATTGCCAAAATAGCTCATTGTAATGCCAAGCAGGATAGATATATTTGGTTCATTGTGGAAATTAAAGGAATACAGGGAGAAATGGAATCTGCTTTAGGAAAGCCATTCTCACCAGCACCTAGTGGTCTCACCAAGACACTTGAATTGTTGCAAACTTCTTGTAACTATATATCAAGCTATTTATATGTTCCCTAGAGCCCCTCTTTTGAACATTTTACCTTGTGTATATAGAAGTCTTCCTCTGGCTGTTGGACCCAGACATCTTGCCAAAGAAATTCTCTTTGCTGTGCATCAATGGGACATTATAAAGAAGGCATCTGTTGAGAAGTTTCTTCATGAAGTGATAGAATTGTGGCGTTTTACTCCTAAATAGACCAGTGATGACAAATTTAAATGCCCAAAGGAACCAGGCAAGCAACATAAATAAGAGAAGTAAGGCATGTATTCTCTCGACAGGACTCTCTTTGTTAGCGTATTAAAATCAAAAGATACTCTTGGGGTGCCTGGGTGGCTCAGTCGGTTAAGTGTCTGACTTGGCTCAGGTCATGATCTCATGGCTTGTGAGTTCGGCTCCAAGTTGGGCTCTGTGCTGACAGCTCAGAGCCTGGAGCCTGCTTTGGATTCTGTGTCCCTCTCTCGCTCTGCCCCTCACCCACTCATGCTCTGTCTTTCTCTCTTTAAAAAAAAAAATCAAAAGATACTCTTTACTTCACAAAGAAGTGTACTCTTTCCATATATTTTTGAAACCTGTTAATGTCTTGACTTTTACTTTTTCCACTTTAGATAGAGCTATGTATACTGGAAAATATACCCATACTATAGAAAAATCAACAATAAGCAAAGTGGTACTAGCATTTAGCCTGAGTGTCAGGGAGAGAATAAGGGATGGTAAAAACTGAGAACAATGGAAGAAAGTTCATGCCATTTGAAATGGAGGCACCATTCTGCGCTGGTCAATTCTGCCATGTAAGAATGTGAGGCTGGTATTAAGTCTTACAGTTTTTTCATAAAAGCAGAAATCTGATTTTTAAGTGGAACATCCCAGCCATTTAGCATTCGCTCCAAAAAATTTAAAAACGTAAGGCAGGTCAACAAAAAATATCTGTAGGCCAACTGTGGCTTTGTGATTTCTGAAAAGTCCAAGAGCCTCTGTAGCAGAGAAGTAACTGATTGTGACTTGCTTAAAATCACATTGATTTTGGCAAAGCCAGAAGTTGAACCTGGATCTCCTGACCGCCCCCCCCCCAACCCTCACCCTCACCCCACCCAGTTCAGGAAAATTAGTCTGTCTTCTCACATCTAACCATGCACAATATTGTTGACAATGGAATGCATGAAAATAGAACAGAGCAGTTAAATACAGTGTTCTTATTTCTTTTTTTTTATCTCTTAATAGATGTCCCTATTTTCTCATGTATTATCCAGAACATGATAAAAACCCCTTTTCTCTTTTCTTAGTATGATAACATTTCTCACACTCACAGAAAGCAATCTTCTGCTTGATAGCTAATGTCTTTGTATATTTAAGAAAATACACTGCAGCCAACATGCAGAGAAGTTTGGTACAAGATGCACATATTGTATCATTTAAATCAATATTTTCAATGATATATATTCAGAACAAGTCATGAACATTCTAACTGCTAGCTTGCATAGTTTTTAATACCCAGTATGAAATTTAGAGACCACATATTAACATTCTGGTCAAAATTGCAGTTTCTATACAGCATAGCAATTGCAAAAATACTCATTTGGTTACAGATCAGGACATCAAATGCCAAATACTAATAAAAAGAATTTTTTTCCTGGCCATAGTACAGCTAATTTGCCCAGACTTGTGTGCCCTGATGCACCACAGGCGTAAACTAAAGAGATTACTTGTGGTTACCTGGTAAGCTAATGCCACCAACCCAAAAGCTATATGACAGCAGGTGCTGAATAGCAAATTATTAGGTAGTCGGGAAACAGTGATTAAAACCTGCAGCTGGCCTCGTTACATCCATAATTATATTTATTCAGCACATTTGGAAGAGAAACCACATTTCTCCTTTCTCACGAGCGTGCTCTATTTTTCCTTTTGAGCTATTGAAATATTTTTCTATTTCATCTACTTATTAATATTGCGGAAACTCAGTAAGGAAGGCTGAACTTCAAACGTTTATTTTGTCAGTTGGTTATATAGCTGGGACCAAGGTGTTTTCTCTACATCCAAGGGCACTGATTAACTTCTTTAAGAGTCTAAGCCCCTTTTAGAACATTATACTCACAGAGACTTGCTTTTATGCTGTGATAAAATCAAAAGTTCTAAAGGCAGGGAAAAAGAAAAAAGAAAAAGGTTGCCAATGTTAATTTCTCTTCCATCTGCTAAAGCTATATGACATCTCCAGCTAGTATCATCTCTTTAGGAGAACTAAAGCATCAAGCATACATATGTAAGGAGGAAAAAGACATCTCAGTTAACCTGAAAAAACCAGTTGTGTGAACACTCCACTCCCTAATGAGGCTGTGAACTGAGTCCTTACTATCCTATAACAATGTTGGAAAATTCCCCAAGAAATGGAAGGAGCCAGGATATTCTCTCCTTCAACCCATCACATTCCTGGAAGCCACAGCTGTGCATTCATATTGCAGGCAAGCCTTGAGAGATATGCAAAGGTCATTCTTGGTTCAACTCTAATAGGGACTTGCTTCTCTGGCACAAATCTTTGCTAGGGGACTTGCAAATCCCCTTGATTTATAACAAAATATCCTTTGCTCCTTTGACCACAACCTTAGGAAAGGGTCCAGTCCTGCTTTGTTTCATTGCTGTCCCTGGAACCATAACAAAAACAACAGCTAACCCATGTTAGAGCACTTAATATCTTATGGATGAGCTTATTTAATCCCCACAACAGGCTTATAAAGTAGCTATGATTATTATCCCCATTTTACAGCTGAGGAAACAAAGGCTTAAAAATATTAGGTGTCTTGTCTAAAATCATACTAGTATGTGATACAGCAGGATTTGAACTTAGGCAAGCTGACCCTTAATCCCTATATTATGCTGAATGTAGAATGAGACCCATTGTCTTTTTTTTTTCTTTTTTTGAATTTTATTCATTCTTAGAAACCACCATTATAATATTAAAAGTACTATTTAGGCTTATTTCCCAGCTACGATTTTTTTAGGGTTTTCTGTTGGCTTTGTTTTTTTTTTTTTTACTTTCTACGTGCATATATATATGTATATATATATATACACACATATACACATATATACACATATATATAATTTAATTGTATTGTGGTAAAAACACTTAATGTGATATCTACTTTCCACAAATTTTTAAATGTGAAATACATTTTTGTAGATTATAGGTACAATGCTGTACAGCAGATCTCTAGAGCTTTTTCATCTTGACTGACTGAAACTTTATGACTCTTGATTAGTAGCTTTCCATTTCCCCCTTCCCCTAGCCCCTGACAATAATCAATTCATTCCTTGGTTCCATGAACTTGACTATTTTAGATACCTCATAGAAATGGACTCAGTATATGTCTTTCAGGGCTGGCTTATTTCATTTAGCGTAATGTTTTCAAGATTCATCCATGTTATTGCATATTGCAGAATTTCCCTTTTTTAAGGCCGGATAATATTTAAGGCATGTTTATATTTTATTTCTTTGTCCATTCATCTGTTGATGGATATTTAGGTTGTTTCCACATCTTGGCTTTTGTGAATAGTGTTGCAATGAAGATAGGAATGTTAATATCTCTTTGAGATCCCGATTGCAACTCTTTTGGGTAAATATCCATAAATGGGACTGCTGAATCATATAATTATGTTTAATTTTTTGAGGAATCTTCATACTGGTTCCCATAGCAATGGTGCTATTTCATATTCCTACCAATAGGGTACAAGGATGCCAATTTTTCCACATTCTTGTTCAGACTTACTGTCTGTCTTTTTTTGATAATGAGCATCCTGACAAGTGTCAGGTAACATCTTATTGTGGTTTTGGTATTTCCCTGATTAGTGACTTTGAGCATTTTTTTCATATACCTGTTGGATATTTGTATATCTCTTTGGAGAAAAAGTGTCTATTCAAGTCCTTAGCCTGATTTTTCAATCAGGTTATTATTATTATTATTATTATTATTATTATTATTATTATCATTTTACTATTGAGCTGTTGGAATTCCTTATATATTTTGGATATTAACCCCTTATTAGATATATGGTTTACAAAAATTTCCTCCCTTTCCATTAGATCACCTCTTCACTCTGTTGGTTATTTCTATTCTATGCAAAAACTTTTTAGTTTGATGTAGTCCCACTTATTTTGTGTTTATTGCCTGTGTTTTTTGTGTCATATCCATTAAGACCAAAGCCAATGTCATGAAGATTTTCCACTATGTTTTTTTCTAGGAGGTTTATAGTTAGGTCTTATGCTAAAGTGTTTAATCCAGTTTGAGTTGATTTTTTGTGAATGGTGTAAGAGCCTACTTCCATTGCATGTGGATTTTTGTTGAAGAGATTTGTTGAAAAGATTATCCTTTTCCCCATTGTGTATTCTTGGCAGCCTTGTTGAAGATTAGTTGACCATACATGTATGGATTTATTATTTCTGGATTCTGTTTTATATGTTTATCTTTATGCCAATACCATACTGTTTGATTACTGTAGATGTGTAATATAGTTTGAAATCAGAAAGGGTGATACCTCTAACTCTGTTCTTTCTCAAGATGGATTTGGCTATTCCTCATCTTTTGTAGTTCCTTATGAATTTTAGTATTATCTTTATTTCTGTATAACAATAAAAAACTGGCCTTTGGATTTTGTTAGGGATTTCACTGAATCTGTAGATCATTTTGAGTAGCATAGATATTTTAACAATATTAAGTGTTCCAATCCATGAACACAGGACATCTTTCTATTAGCTTGTGTCTTATTTCTTTCATCGATATTTTCTTTCTTTCAGCATACAAGACTTCCTTCCTCAAAGTTTATTCTTAACTATTTTATTATTTTTGGTGCTATTGTAAATAGGATTGTTCTCTAATTTCTTTCTCAGACATTTCAATGTTAGTGTATAGAAATGCAAATTGATTTTTGTGTTGATTTTGTATTTTGCAACTTCACTGAATTTGTTCAAATAATTCTCAGAGGGGATGGGGGCGGTGTGTTCTTCAGGGTTTTTTATGTATACATTCACGTTGTCTACAAGCAGTGACAATTTTACTTATTTCTTTCTGATTTGGATGTCTTTTAGTTCTTTTTCTTGTCTAAGGGAGGGCTTCAAGTAGTATGTTGAGGGGCGCCTGGGTGGCGCAGTCGGTTAAGCGTCTGACTTCAGCCAGGTCACGATCTTGCGGTCCGTGAGTTCGAGCCCCGCGTCAGGCTCTGGGCTGATGGCTCAGAGCCTGGAGCCTGCTTCCGATTCTGTGTCTCCCTCTCTCTCTGCCCCTCCCGCGTTCATGCTCTGTCTCTCTCTGTCCCAAAAATAAATAAACGTTGAAAAAAAAATTTAAAAAAAAAGTAGTATGTTGAATAGAAATGATGAGAGTGGGCATCCTTGCCAAGTTCCTGATCTTAGAAGAAAAACTTTTAGTTTTTACTCTGATTATGATGTTAGCTGTGGGCTTTTTATAAATGGTGTTTATTTGACACAGTTTCCTTTCTTCCTAGTTTGTTGATAGTTTTTATTATGAAACAAGGTTGAACTATATCAAACACTTTCTCTGCATATTTTGAGTGTAGGTTTACTGACAACACTGGCTCTATCTTGTTCATGTCCATCCAATGACCTCCCTTGAGGCGACATGTTCCAGGCTTCTTGGAAGTTAATGTATGCACTTACTGGAATGTCAAAAGGCTTGTTCTGATATTCTCTAAAGTTGTTTAGATAACTAGTGGATATAACATAGTTTCTTCCCTCCCTTCTCTCAGGCACACAGATGGTGCCATGATGTCTATTAAAAGTTAAACCCTTTTGACCTCGCTACAATGACTTCGGAATATTCCCTTGCTCTATAAAATCTGTGGATTAAGGTCTGGACTTAGAGAATAATTATGCAGCACCTGGATCATCATCCACCTGATCCACTCATCAGTATGTTGCCCTAAATAAAATTCTATGTAAACAGTATAGAGTGGAATGGCTTTGTTTTTTGTTCTTAAAATGCCTTCTCAGTGGGAGTATACTTTAGTATCCCTCCTCCACCTTCTAATTATTGATATGATCTGATCATGTGATTTTTGTCCTTCATTCTGTAAATATGGTATATCACATGGATTTTCATATGTTGAACCATCTTTGCATTCCAAGGGTAATCTCACTTGGGCATGGTATGTGTTGATCTTTTGAATGTGCTATTGAATTCAGTTTGCCAGTATTTTGTTGAGAATTTTGCATGTATATTCATCAAGGATATTAGTCTATAGTTTTCTTTCTTCATGGCATTTTTGTTTGGCTTTGGTATTAGGGCAGTGCTGGCCTCACAAAATGAATCTTGAAGTGTTCCCTCCTCTTCAATTTTTTGGAAGAATTTGAGAAATATTGGTATTAATTCTTTATATGTTTGGTAGAATTCTCTAGAGCAGTCATTTGGTCTTTGAATTTTCCTTATTGAGAGGTTTCAAAATAACTCTTTCAAAATGATAACTTTTTTTTTAGATGTTCTGCATGTACTTAATTGAATGATCAAGACTAACATAGATTATGAACAATCAAAACTGTACTTTTGATTGTTACCCTCTCTTTAAATTTCTTTGCTATAAGCTGCCTTTCCCAGCTCTTGGATGAGAACTCATCTAAGGCTGTGACCAATTAAAATCACAAACATAGCCTCAACTCATTAAAGACAATGTCTAGTCCAAGATATTAATCAAAACTCTGAACCTGATATAATGTCTAACCTCCACCTCCCTAGCTTCAGTCTGGAAGTCAGAAATGGGTGAGAAGGTGTGGTCCTACTGCTATGTGCTTTTCCTCATGCTTACCTCCTTCATCCATTCCCAAACTTTAGTTTCCACTAAGATCTCCTCACGCTCCAGGTTACACTAGGCAGAACCTGAGACAACCTCACATGGGTTCACTTTCTTATGTATCCCACATCTGTGCAGTGGAAAATACTCAAGCCCATCTTGCTTTGACAATATCTCCAAGCAGCAGCTCTCTTTTGGTCTGTCACAAAAGGAGCCAGTTAGGTGTTCACTTGCCTTCATTATTTCCCAGTCTCTAATCCTTAACCCACTTTAGCTTTCCCAAGGGTAGGTCAGGCATCAGTGTTCTCTATCTTCCAAATGCAGAAAATGTATTTCAAAGCTCTCAATTAGGGTGTCTCATTAAGCTCAGGGTCAGGAACTAATACTACTACTTGGTGGTAAGAACTCGGGCAGAATAACTATTTCCACAAAAGTCTATCCAGCAATGTCCCCTCTGCACTCTAGTACACTTTCTGACACCCTCTGACATACTGTGTCTTGCAAAAGAGCCCTGAAATTGTGGAGCAGGTCACTTCCTTTTGCACACTGGTAAGGCCATCTCAAACTCATCTTGTTATCCTGATTTCATGCCATTCAAACCTGATAGAGCCAACTTCCCATTCTAATATCTTTCACAGGTATATTCACAGAATACCAACAATATTATATTTCATTATTTTATCTGTAAAAAAAATCCCTTTCTTGTTATAGTAATTGTGTTTATCATCTTAATAACTGTATGATATTCCTGTATTTGTTTTCCATATTTACTATCTGTGCCCTACTGTTAGGCTTTTGGATTATAAAACTTTGAATCTTATCTCTTTTTTCATCCACAAAAGGGAGCAATCAAAAATATAAAGCCTAAAATGAACAAATCAGGAGACTCTAGATGCTAGTGAGGATGTGGAGAAATGGGAACCCTCTTGCACTGTTGGTGGGAATGCAAACTGGTACAGCCACTCTGGAAAACAGTGTGGAGGTTCCTCAAAAAATTAAAAATAGATCTACCCTATGACCCAGCAATAGCACTACTAGGAATTGACCCAAGGGATACAGGAGTGCTGATGCATAGGAGCACTTGTACCCCAATGTTTATAGCAGCACTTTCAACAATAGCCAAATTATGGAAAGAGCCTAAATGTCCATCAACTGATGAATGGATAAAGAAATTGTGGTTTATATACACAATGGAATACTACTTGGCAATGAGATCTGGCCTTTTCTAGCAACATAGATGGAACTGGAGAGTGTTACGCTAAGTGAAATAAGTCATACAGAGAAAGACAGATACCATATGTTTTTACTCTTATGTGGATCCTGAGAAACTTAACAGAAGACAGTGGGGGAGGGGAAGAAATAAAAAGTTAGAGAGGGAGAGAGCCAAAGCATAAGAGACTCTTAAAAACTGAGAACAAACTGAGGGTTGATGGGGGGTGGGAGGGAGGGGTGGGAGGGTGGGTGATGAGCATTGAGGAGGGCACCTGTTGGGGATGAGCACTGGGTGTTGTATGGAAACCAATTTGACAATAAATCTCATATTAAAAAATATATATATAAAGCCTATGGAAAAGTCTACCTTCTCAAAGAACTGACTACTGCTATTTTTCTTCAATCTGAAAGTGGAGCAACTAGAAAGAATATCAGATCCAATTAAATTTTATTAGTTTCTATATGTTAATATTTTTAAAATAATGACTATCTCCTGATTTTCTTTCTAAATAAAAGAGATCATTTGAATTAACAAAACTAGAAAAATCTAAAAGTCACTGATTTTTTGGTGTTATTTTAAAGTTATGGATGACTAAATTCAAAGAATAGTTAAGTTCCCATCCCTGCATGATGTCAAAAGAGGAATAGACAAGGACTTGATGATGGGTTTAGTACATTCTGAATGGCTAATTATAAAACAAAGGGAGATATGTTAATTCAGGTTCATCTGCATATAGTGCCCAAGGAGCAGTGCTGAGACAATTTAGAAATGTATTTGTCTTTAACATTCAAGAAATCAGTCCAGAGCTTGTACAGCATTTCTTAGGGTCAGAGACCCAGAGGTGTATCTGAAAAAAAACGGAGGACTTATTTCTGATAAAGAAGGAAAGAACGGATTTTAAAAGACAATTACCAGTCATCTGGCACAGAAAAATAAAGCAATTTACTTATGCTTAGAACCTAAAACCAACCAAGTGGGAAGAAGACTATAAGAACAGAGGAATGCAAACTCCCAAAGAAGGAGCCAGCTTAGAAAATGACAGTAGGGATGCCAGTAGTAACCCCAATGTCCTCCTTTGTGCACATCCCTTTTCAATGTGACTTTCATCCTCCCACCAAATAAGGATGGAATCTATTTCTCTAGTCTTTGAATGAGTTGACCTTATGAAGTGCTTTGACAGTAGAATGCAGCAGCTGTGATTCTGTGAGACTTCTGTGGCTAAGCCTTAGGAGAACCTGCGGCTTCTGCACTCAGCCTCCAGCATTCACTCGTACCAACTCGTGGGGCAGCCCAACTAGTGAATGCTTCAAGAGCTCATAGAGAAAAAAACCCATTTGACAACCAGCACCAGGATCTCAGACTTGTAAATGAGGCTCTTTTTTAGACTTTCCAGCACCATCAGAGCTGACATTTGACTGAAGCTTTGTGAGTGAACTCAGGAGAGGTCCATTGCCACAGAACATGAGAAATAATAAATCATTGGTCCTTTAAGCCACTAAGTTTTGGGGTGGTTTTTTATGTAGTAACAGACAATTAATATAATGGTGTATTTGAAAATCATCACCCATAATAGTTTGATATCTGACATACCTAATGTTAGGATCTGGGATGTTGATGATCAAAACACTGGAAAAAAGAAAAAAAAAAAACAAGAAAAGCTATACAGACAGACAGACAAGACATGGCAGAATAACTAACATAAATAGTTAGGAAGGCCAAAGACCAAAAGGACAGTACAAATACTCATAACCTTAACAAAAACCTTCAAACCTTAGGCCTTTGTCTTCCTCAATGCTCACCAATTGAATTCAATGTCCCATATATTAAAAAAAAAAAATCTAATAAAGCTAAATAAAAGACCCCATAAAAAGCAGACCAGCTTCCTCCTCAACATACCACTCAATTTCTCCTTCCTCACATCTCCTCACTGAGGTTATAAATCATCTTCTCTCTCACTGATCTTAGCAATTTTTCTTGGTTTCTCCCCTATTTTCTTCCTCAAGAGCAATACCTATGTCTTCATATTGTTCCAAACTGGGTAGAAAATGATAAGAAAAAATAAAAATGTTTATTCAACACTCATTTTATCTACTTCATGGCCAGCTTGATGCCCCCTCCCATTTCTTTCTAAGACCTGTTATCCTGGATTCTGAGCATCTATCCAATCAAGGGGCAAGTAAAAGCATCAAAAAACCATTTGCACTAGAAGTACTTGTGTTCAGTGTATCAGCCGACTCCTGACCACAAAGCATCTATCCCATCCTCTCTTTTCCCTTTGATCCCAAGCAGCAATACTCAAGTAGTGGGCTTGAAATCAATACACTGTCTCTCTTCTAGCATCCCCATTGTAAGAATGAGGGAGCTTGACATGTGAAATGCTAATTGACCAGTTGTTTACCTGTCATGTAAACAAAATCTAAGCGCTTCAGTCTATAATGGCATTTCTGGTCACAGAACATGAGTTTTCAATACTACCTTACTCCTGTGTGGCTGTACATGAAGTGTAAGTAAGAGTACCCAGCTACTGCTACAGTGTCCAAGAAGGCAAACAGATGGGGAGCTGGAGAGAAGTTTTGACTCTGATAAACCATAACACAGTAATCTAAGTTAATGGCTGAACTATTTTTTTTCCTGTTAGAATTCCACCTTCTATGAGCACAGTAGAAATCAAAACAATCTGGACTAAAGAAAGTAATTTTGAAAATTGCAATGTGCCAGTCAGTTCTGTGAGGATTTAGTGCACAGAATATCAATATTTCTCTTACCTTGACCTCTGCAATCTATCCTCTCTTATCAATTCTACATTTTAAGACCTGTAGCACCTAGGAAGTAATTTCTCCACGTTCTATTGCTGTTTGGCATAAAAGCAAGCAGCAATACATTTACACTCAATTGAAATAGATCACTGCTTCCCGTGATGAGATTTAAGGTGACTTACAGCTAATTGAAACAAAAACAGCAGTAAGTTTGTTTGTCAGGTGTGAGTGGGAGAGCTGCTCAGTTTATAGATTAAAATGCTATCCTTCATATTTGCTGTTAGGACTCTTAACCTACTGGCAATACACTTTAAACTCTTTATCTAGTAAGAAGAATGCCCAAGAGGAGCCATGGTTAAGCAGAGGGCTTGTGTTAATTTCCTAGGGCTGCCAAAACTAAAGGCCATAAACTTGGTGGCTTAAAATTTTTTTTTCTTTCACAGTTCTGGAGACTGCAAGTCTGAAATCAAGGTGTTGCCAGGGCCACCTTCCTTCTGGAAGCTCTAGCATAGAATTCTCTCTTGCCTTTTCTAGCTTCCAGTAGTTGCCAGTGATCCTTAGTGTTTCTTGACTGGTAGATGCATCACTTCAGTCTCTGCCTCCATAACCTTCTGCTCTATGTGTCTCTGTGTCTGTTTTCTCTTCTTATAAGGACACCAGTCATTGGATTATGGACCACCCTAATCCAGTGTGACTTCATTTTAGCAAATTATATATGCCAAAAAAATTATCTTCAGGTAAGGTCACATCCTGAATTCCTCCCTAAGACTTACTAAGTTACTGCCTAACTGCAGGACATTGGCCAACTCACTTTACCACTCCGGGCTTCAGGGCTTTGCCTTAATATGGAGAGCTTTTGAACTAGATGTTCTCTGAGAGCCCTCCAAACTCTAGCATTTGTGATTCTCCCCTTTGCTCAGTTTCAGCTGTCCCAATTTCCCCTTATAAACAATGGCATACATTTACCAGCCAGCTGGCCAGCCAGGGAGAGGCGGTGTTCATGCAACAGAACAATGGTAAATGGTCTCCTGTTAGGTAGCTTAGTCAGTGAGAACATATGTTTCAATTAGGCCTTCACATGGGTTCTATCTTAAAATCTAGCACCAGGTAGAAACTAATGGATTTTTACAGCCCCCCAAAAAGAGGATTTATTTCTAACACATTCATTTTAAAGTCCTCGAAAAAAGATTTTCTAAAACGTGGTAAAGAGTGAAGCAACATAACATTTGTGTTATGTTTTTTCACAATTGCATTTAGTCTTTGCAAGGTACATGTTCTCACAATTCTTGGCATCAGGGTAATGTCGATGTCAAACATAAAATGAACTTTTAAGCAACATCTTTGCCTG